>NC_086291.1:2105000-2399105 GCF_963924245.1 Chroicocephalus ridibundus | reverse complement strand
ACTGTAAAGTTTAGTGAGGTCTTCACTGCTGAAATGGGTGCCCGAGTGTTTTTGTGTATGCTGTACTTTGAAAATTTAGTGTCCCTTGGGCATTTTGATTGTTTGGATTTGTAGTGCCTTTCATATGACCAGACACAGAAGCTGAACAATTATCAGCAAAAGCCTGGAGAAATGAGGGTACTATGTATCTCTAATGATGAAAGAAGAGCTGTATTGATATTTAATTGATATTGTAAGCAATGGCTTTTTTTCCCTCAAACGACATTCTGATTTTGTTCTTCCTTTCTGCTTACAAAGGTGTGAGCATCAATTAACTGCAGTGCACCAAAATGAAACCCTAATGAAATAATAGACTGATAATAATCAGCTCTCAGTTAATTTTCTGTATGTTTTTCAGATCAGCTCTGTAAAGCAAGATGTATTGGCAAATCATTCTGACCATGTTTGTGCTATTGGGTAAGTTACTAAAAAAATTAAGTCAGTTGGAAATTATGCAGAATGAAGAATAATCACCATTTCTGTTTTACAGTGCTGTTTCAAGTCATGTTACTGGATTAGTATCTTACCACAACATGCAACCAGAATATAGAAAAGACCTGATGTTATCATTGTGTGAAATTGAAACGCTGACACTCTTGGGGTTGTGCTTATGTATTTTATCCCAAAAAGCCCTGCAACTGACTTTTAAGATCAGGAAGTATCAGTAGAAAGTATGTGGTGGGTCAAGACGTATTCAAATAAATGTCCCAGTCAAAATTTGGTGAGATAGAAGCTCATGGGCAATTTGTTTTGTTTCCCTAATAGGTCCAAAAGCAGAAGGAAAATCAGAACTGCAAAGTTTCGGTTAGTTCGGTGTAGCCAGGGTGTCACATTGAGTTTGAGCTCTGCTCAAACTTCTTGCTTTTGTGTGCACAGTGCTGTAAAAAGCTCAATAAACTGCAAATGTTGGATATAATAAACTTGTTTGCTAATTGGGAAGTTTTAATTGTCTGTAACAATATTGGTGTATGCTGTTCAGAGGGCAGCTGGTATTTGCCTTTCATTTTTTTGATTAAAATCAAAACTATTTAAAGACTCTTGGTGATGATGCTTAGGAAGAAAGCAGATGCTGTAATCCAATGAAGTTAGTTTCAAAATTTTTTTTCATCTTGTGTTTTCACAAAAGATGAATAAATCATTAGATTTCTGTATCTCTTCTACATAAACGTACATCTTTTTGTATATATCTCTCTTTTCTATATACATATACATCTTTCTTTACCTTGCTATATATGTACCTTTATCCACTTAGTATCAAACATTGCGTTTGTTGACATTCTTATTTTAAATACCTTATGTAATCTAAACATATTGTGTACCTTTTAATTAGAAAACTTGGATGCCTCAGGGAGTATTTATTAGGCTTCAGAGCAGTTTGTCATCATCCCATGGCCTGTAATGACTGAAAGTCGGTGTATCTATTGAGTGACCATCTCTCTCTGATTCCGAATAACCAAATAACTGTGTCTGGCATCTTTGTAGCCCTGTTAACCCAGACATGAAATAAGCCGCTAGGTGAGGGACAGAACTGTCAGTGATGGCCTCCTGTGTGTCTGTGCCACAGACAAACTGGTGCACCTGTAGCAGGAAAACATTCCGAATGCATGCTGCAGTTTATTAACGGGCTATAGCAATCCTATGCTAAAAGTTCTGTATTGTAATGCATTATTATTATTTTTTAAACACTTCTGCAGAAGTGGTAAGTAGATGCACGCATTTTGACTTTTTATTTAATTAATCCTATGAGATTGTTTTTTAGAAAAATAGGTGACTGGCAGGAATCTCTTCCCACCCTGCAGTTGCCTCTGTGAATTGGGTAGTATGGTAGTTATCTGTCCTGCTTCATAGGCAGTCATCTCACTTATTCATTTGTCCTTTTTTAATCACGTATGGACGACTAATAGTCTGTTCGGTCAACTCCACATGCAGGCAGGAGGCCTAATGAATCTGATATTTACAGAGGCACAAACTCTGTTAAATGAGAGCGGAGGAAAGAGCAGAACCCTTCAGGAGTCTGGCAATACAAAATCTGTGTGAAGAGAAAACGAAACGTTTTAACACACTGCACAGTAACACGGTGTCTGCTTTTAAGGTAGCATGCACCTACTTTTCTTAAAAGCTTTCATTTTCTGTTTTTTATATTATTTAGCTTATGCTTACATGCTATTAAACAGTGATAGAGAAATTCTGTTTTTCTTATTTTGGCTATCACAAGGCATAGAGCATGAATTAATTTCTATCTAATGAACTGCTTAAAATATTTATGACCTTACTGAGCAAAAAGCTGAACACAAAGTGCAGAAATGACCCACATGCCTTTCTGTAACTAGAGCTTTAATCTTTGAAATTCACGCAGTGTTTTACAGTAAGTTGTTTCCAAAACTGACATGCTCATCATTTCCAAAAATCATTGGTAGTGTAATTCAAGCTATGACTTACCAACAAGAGCTGCAAATGTGGTCAGAGTGATTTTATTTTGAAGACTCTAAGTCTGATGGAAAAGATTATTCTTTTCCTACATCTCATTTCCCAGATAATGCCCTGGGGTTGCATGGTTACATCCAGTCATGTATTCTTGTAATACTGTTCTTTGGTATTTAACAGTTACAATCTGACCATGTGTTATATTTACAATGGGATTGTTTTTTCTACAGTAATGGAGGCATGTTATAAGAGCTCGATTGGAAGTCTCCCAGCACTGCAGGAGGAGATAAGACTCATACCTGTACAGTGTGTGGACTTAGATTTAGGATTCACTGTATTTTGAATTAATATAAGCCAATTTACCCCAAAGAGATGCTTCCCCTACAGTCTTGTCCTTGTTCTATTTCAAGAGGTTGAGAAAACAAAGAGTTAGGTGTAGTGACTCTGGGGGAGAAGGCTGGCACCTGTCAGTTGTGACACCAGTTCAGAGGGGAAGTTGTTAGTAATTTTCTCTGCAACTCAGAGAATAGCCTGTGGAAATAGCCTGATTTTTAAGTAATGAATGAGTTTCTGTATAACACCAGCTGTTCCCTTTTTGTTGTCAAGTAATATGAACTTTTTTTCTATTTCAGATACCTTTGCCTTTATATTTGCAGACTTTCTTCAAATGGCAGTTGCCCGTTGTATGGTCCATCAGATTCCTCCCAGGAACTTTACGTTACCCTGTATGGTGCTAAATGAGACATTTTTGCGGCCTTTCTCTGGTGAAGCTGTAGAGAGTTGGTCTGGTTTGAGGAGGGAGCATGGAGCATCTGAAACCAAGCCTCCCTTGCTAATGAATGAAGAAAGTTTTCTGTGTTGCCTTTGGAGTGATAACAACATTGATTGTTCTTTGTACAGAGCAAGCATGCGAGCAAGGAAGTTTATTTCTTCAGATATAAGTATCTCTGCTTCTCAGGAAATAGGTAGGTTTTCCATTCAAGGGCATAAGAAGATACTTCTTCAAAAAATGGTTGGGGTTTTTGTTGTTTGGGGGGTGGGTTGTGTTAATGGCTATTCAGTTTTATGCAGGGCAGACAATGTAGTATGGTAAGATCCTTCCTCACAGAAGTCTGTAGTGAAGCTGAAGGAAATTGTATAGCAAAGTTTAAAAGGGCGGGGGGGGAAAGTTGGCTGTCTTTCTTGGGAAATTCTGAATAAAATATGTAGCACTGCATATAAGGACATAAGCCCAGATCTTCAAAGGAATTTAGACACTATGAGAAATATTTTAAATATTTTTATGGATATGGGCTTTAAACTCCGTCAGCAGGTGGAGGAGATGGAGAGAAAGTGCCATCTTTTCTGCCTGGATTGTGATGCCTTAGCAAATATCTGTACATGGATTAGATTGAATTATTTTTTCCTGGGCTGTTTTTCTCTTCCTTTAAAGCAGTCTCTGAGCAGCATGCTGGCCTGTTGGCATGGTGCTATCAGTGGCAGGAATCTCATTGACCTCAGTAGAGTAGAATTTCATTTTACAAGAACTGTCCAATGGAACAAATAAATTTTTGTTGAAAACTGCCACGCTAATTTGTTGCTGTTGTATATGCAGTAGAGCTGCATATGTGTGCACAAGGCGTACGCGGTACAGCCACACAGAGGCTGTACCAGTTAACAGTAGCAAAACCTTCAACCAGCAGGAGCAGCTTAATTTCTTTCTTCCCCTTGTGGCCTTGGTCCGTAAAGCCAGATAAAATATATTCCTTCTCTAATAATAAGAATGCAGCAATATCACTTAGGTTTTTAGCCTTTGAAGTGTTAAAGGGCAGATACTAGTGCCCAGTTCAGCAAGGATTATCCATAAACGTCTGCACACTTGCCTCACCTTCATGAGTGTCTGTCACTTGTCCTCTCTTTGTGAGTGAATTTTACCTTGGCTCTTGAGTTGGTTTGGGGTTTTTTGTTTTAATATAGTTCAGAAATGTTTAATCCCTTTCTTTCGTTCAGATTCAAATTGGAACATTGAATGTTGGATTAAAGGCAAGCTGGACCTGTTAGTTTGTAGCCTGCGGTTTTTGAAGTTGTACTTGGGAGCCGACTTGAAGGTTAATCTTTTATATACTGTGTAAGTACAGTCTCTGTTAAATTTGTCACTATTAGCATTAGAAATCTGAAAGCATTTTCTAAAACATCAACATTGGCTTCTCAAGCTTGCAGCACAGAGGTAGCATTAGCTTTGCAAGCAGATGATATTTTATGTAACTTTGTCCTATCTAAAAGTAATCTCAGATAGTATGGAAAGTTTACCTTTCTGTCTTTGAATGAGAAATGGTTGGAATGGAGGGTCGCCCTTCTCTGTCCTTTCCATGTTTCTTAAAATACTTTAATGAAACCAATGCTGACTTGCTAAAATATCTTTGCTGTTAAAATTGTGTAATTTTAAAGCTGTGATCTTGGTTCTGTCTTTCTTATGCTTTTCACCATATTTCCTTAGGAAACAGGCTAAACATAAATAGTCTAATTAGCTGAATTTACAGGTGATGACTTTACTTAAAAAGCCAGATATGGCTTGCCACAAATTATCTCTGTAGTCAGGGTAGAAAGCAAGTGTATTGACTAGTAATAAATATGGTTGTTTAGTTGATATAATACTTTAAACATCAGTGCTAAAAGGAAGACTAGGAAAAATGTGGGACCTCTCCAGCAGGAAACAGGAGACCTTTTTACCCGGGATATGGAAAAGGCCGAGGTACTCAACAACTTTTTTGCCTCAGTCTTCACTGGCAAGTGCTCTAGCCACACCATCCAAGTTGCAGAAGGCAAAGGCAGGGACTGGGAGAATGACGTACCTCCCACTGTAGGAGAAGATCAGGTTTGAGACCATCTGAGAAACCAGAAGGTGCACAGACCTTAGACCTCAGAGCCCCTTCCAGTCCTAGAGGCGCTCCAGGAATGCTGGGGAGGGACTTTTTACAAGGGCATGTAGTGATGGGATGAGGGGCAATGGCTTTAAACTGGAAGAGGGGAGATTGAGATGAGATGTGAGGCAGAAATTGTTGGCTGTGAGGGCGGTGAGCCCCTGGCCCAGGTTGCCCAGAGAAGCTGTGGCTGCCCCATCCCTGGAGGGGTTCAAGGCCAGGTTGGCCGGGGCTTGGAGCAACCTGGGCTGGTGGGAGGTGTCCCTGCCCAGGGCAGGGGGGTTGAAACTAGATAATCTTTAAGGTTCCTTCCAATTCTAACCGTTCTATGATTAAAGCTGAAATCAGATTTTGAGTGGGTTCCAGTTTCCAGTGTTCCTCATTGCTTTGATTTCTGAAATACCATTATATATGTGTTTGTGGGAGAAATAGATCTGACTTTGCCTCTGTTCCATCCAGTCTCAACTGCGAAAGAAAAATCTTTGCCAGTAATCCTAGTGTAATAATCTCTGTACTGAATTTTTTTTTTTTGGTATGCCTAACATCCGTGGAACAACAGATTTGAGTCCCAGCTGGGATGAAGAGGTTCTTTGTATTATGAAGGGAATTCAGTAAGTGTCATGCAGTTTATGAGAGCAGGCCCTATGGACTCACTGGAATCCTTGTGGCATTTCTGTGTTTGATTACTTTTTGCTGCAAAGGCAAGATGCAGTGCAGTCCCTGACATTGGAGAACTTGTTTCACTCCCCAGATTTCATATTAATATTTTTCTTTTAGGTTCCCTGTGCTGGGGGAACAGCTAGAAAAGCATTTCACATTTTGGTAAGGTGACAGCTTTCCCTGTTGGCTTGCTGATACCTTAACATTTTATTCACATGAGCCAAAATACCTTGAAAACATTCCCAGTTTTAAAAATATGCATTCCTGGCATGTGTTACTCCTAGGGAGTCTGGAGATCAAGCCAGAATTCTCACATATAGGACAGGCAATGTACAAAAATAATGACCTAGAAGAATCTACAAGAAAAAAGCCTGGGTCCTCTACAGCTTTTAATTTTTTCAGCATTAAAGAAGTATCCTCTTATTTTACACATCCACAGTTTGCCTGCTTGTAAACGATATCAAGTTACTTTGAATAGAAAATGTTCTTTCCAAAACAGTGCTATGACAGTATTCTGTAAGAGGCTCAAGCAAGGGTAGTGATAGGGCTTTTACCTTCCCTAGCAGCACTTCTTTGGGAGGAGAAAGATTATTCTGAAACTTAATTAGACAAATTAGGTTAATTGTCTACCAAAAGTGAATGATGTTTCCAGTTGTATGTATTCTAGGAATGCTGTATACCCTGATGGTTAATTACATTAACTGAAATCACTTAGCCTTAGGGATCCCTTTGTAGTGACACAGATGAATGCTCCCAGTTTAATTTTGAGCACTGATTATAATTTGCCCTTTCAGCAGATGGTGATGTATAGGCTGTACTCATATTTTTCACCTATTTGAAGCACCTGTGAGGCTCTCCTTTAGTTCTGGGCCTATGCTCACATGTTTTTAAGGATAAATCGTGCAGTTTGCCTCAAGACTTGTGGCTTAGTCAAATGCATCAGTTATACATTGAGCCTTCTTCAGGTGGAGATCATTAACCTTTCATTAGAGACTTACCCTTTAATGAGCTAGGCAGCCATCAGATGTTCTGCAGTTTAACGGGGCAGCTTGTTCAAATAAGCATTGTCCTAGAGCTACTACATATCAAATTCATTGAGATATAATTATTGAAAGTCCTTAGGACCCGAGAGAGCTTTGCTCCTGTCAATTCCTAATAAAGGTAGCACTTGCACAAACGCAGTATGGAGAAATACTGGAAGCAGAGTTACAATGGCAACCTTATTTCTGATATGCCTCAACATAACTACTGAAATGTGGTGATGTACCTTTCCTGAATTTAGAGGAATTGTATTATTAGGAATAGGATTCCTAATTCCTATTAATAGGAATATTAATAGGAATTAGGAAAAGTTAATGTATTTCTTCCTGAAACAATTTTGACATTTTGTTTCCAGTTAGGTGTTCCAATTGCAAGAAATTGATTGAAATTCAGGTAAGACATGCTGCAGTGTCTAATTTAAAGTCTAACAGTTCACCACGGGGCCGGAGATTAATTTAGCATAAGTAACAACACATTCTGAAGTATGGTTGAATTGTGCTCCAAAGTACAAAACATTTAGGAGGTGTTACTTGAGGTGTTGACTAAAAGAACTATCTGCGTGCAACTGAAAAGTGCAGTGTTTGGGGTGGAAAAGAAAAGCAAGCCTTGGACATGTGCCCTTCTTGCAATGTTAATTACCTCTGTGGTTCAGGGCATGCAGTATTTATTATTTTTTTTTCCTCTTCTGCAGTGTCTTATGCTTTAGCCCCATGTTTCCAGCTTGAAGTCATGTTGCCTTTAGGCATTGTCCCTCCCTTCTCTGCCAGCCATTAAAACTTAAGTCCAGTTCACCAGTTTTCTGGTGAATCTCAGAGGTGGGCTCCAGTAATCCGCTCACAGAAGTTCATCTGCTTAGTACCAAGCTGGTCTTTGCTTACCTCTCTGTGCCAAGACAAATCTCTCCAATTCCAGCAGCCAGGACTATAAAACCAAATGGGAACATGGTATATATTTTATAAGCCCTCTGTCTTTCCTCCGCACCCTCCCCCCCCCCGCCCCAAATTTGGATCTGGCTTAGATCTGATCGCTGTTGCATGATGTAAAGTGCTTTTTGAAGCAGGATTTATAGCTTCTCTCAGTGTGCTGCAGTTCTGATGTAAAACTCCAGGTTTTAAGTTTACCCAAAATTTCTCCTTTTATTCTACTGAGTGAAGGCACTGACATCTCCTGACTTGTGAGGGCTTTATAAATCTAAGCTCCTCTAGAGTCAGTATCTACAGTCCAGGAAGAGTGGTAATTCTGTGACTGGATCCATCTGCAGCCAAACTGAAGATGACAGGCTGCTCGCGCAATACCAGGCTGCCGCAGTTCTCCAGAATACTTTGGCTTTCTGTTACTTTTCTTGTAATCAGGTCTCATACATTTAGCCCAGGCATGGCAATTTGGAATAAGTTGATGTGGGGGCCCCTCATGATCATGTCCTCCAGTGATCTATTGTCTTATCCCAAACTCAGTTTTGTGAGATAGTCTCTGTGTCTTCCTGTGTCCCAGTTCGTGGAAATGCAAAGCTCATTACCCTGTTCCTTAGTCTCTGGATATCTTCCTCCAGGAGTGGACCTGGGCATCTGACACCATAGCTTGGTCTTTCCCCTTGCTTTGCCCTTGTTGCCTGCAGAGGTAGTGAGCTGTAAAAAGAAGTCTACAGCATACAAGTGAGATACTGGTAATTCTCTGTCACAGGGGGTTGGTGACCTGCCTGGCATGGAGCCGCAGGGTTTTCCTGCAGGTACGCTTGCGTTCCTACACACAGCATATTATACAGTAAAGAAACAGAAAGATTTGTGCGGTGGGAGCAGGGAGCAATAACAACCCATGCCCATTTACTCCCGAATAAGTGGCCTTTGAAACACAATACTGGCACAACACAAGATGGGTAGGAGCTTGTTAGCATTTTTTCCTCCTGTACACAGGTGGTCTTCTGGGTTCAAACAAGCTTAGTTAAAAATTGAAACAGTTATTAGGAATGATTAGGAGAAAGATGGGGCGCGTGGTGGTAACTGCTTTCCAGGTAGATTAGATTAAAGACGCGGTTTGATGAAAAGACTGCATTCTTAGGCATTGATTGTGGGTTTTTTGAGACTAATAAAATCTGTGAGCAACAATAGGAGGCAGAAAAACTTAAAAGAAAATTCTGCAAAGTCTTTGAAAGGAAATTCAGGAAAAGGAGGGAAGCCACAACTATAAAAACAAAAATATTCCAAGTAATTTAAAAGCTGTATCCTGTGTACTGATGCCAGATACTATTAGCATAAGGTTCCATAATTCTCGTGTCCTAAAGTCTGTGAGTCCTGGTAAAAATTATTTTAGGAATGTCAGTATGGACAGACTGCATCACCAATAAATGTAAACTACGTATTCATATGAACCTGCATGGCTTACGGGGTCATTCCTGCGGAGTACAGGTGCTATGAAGACTTGGTGTTATTGAAAATCCTTGTGTTACCAGCTTCTAAGAGTATCCTAAAAACAAGGTGGATGCTCAGTAAGTGTGTGTTGATGAGCGAACAATGAGGGGAGTGGGGACCTGATTCAGGCAGATCCATGTGTGTACATCGTGGGTTCCCTTGCAGTCCCAGACAGCATGATTCACACACGCTTTTCCCCATAATTCATCAGCCCTTTGGTTGCTCCCAACCACTCCTCAGTTTTTGACCTTTTCTTTTTTAAGTTGGGCAGATTATGGTAACGGGATCAGTGAATCATGCCCATTCCCCCTGTGCTCTACAGTCAATTATATGTACTAGATACCAAATTGACTAAAACCAAAAAAAAAGCAGAAAATCTTGTCTGTTCCCCTCCTCTAGTGTAGAGTTCTCTGCCCTCCTGGAATTCAAGTATTACAATGAATCACACCAACTACAAAACTATTTAAAACCTTTACAGAAAGGTTCTTATTCTATTAACTTCAATTGCGTTCTCTGAATTAGTAAAACAAAACCCTTACTATACAGAAATAATTCCAAAATGACTTCAGAACAATTCAAAACATAATCTTTTTTTGGTAAGGATAAAATGTCAAAAGCAGGAAAGAATCCAGGATGGCTTAACTGTCAGGATTTATCTTGGCTTTGCTGCTGTGAGAAGTTTGGCCACAAAGTATTCACACTATTCAGTTCAGTACCTTAAGAAGGCCGGTGTCAGTGAATACCTGCAGTACACCATAAACATCTATTTGTGTTTGAAAGAGCCTAAAGAATATCTGTGGAATAGAAGTGAGAATGAAGAATACTCTGGGAACTGCTGGTTGCTCTCAGAATAGAAGCAGCTTTGTGCCCACTTGTGTGGTATTTATTTCATAAATCAATAATAGTTTGGCTGGTGTCAATGGAGATTGAAAACAAGTATAAAAGTAATCGTACACACGAGGATTGCTCTAGAAATGCCTGTAAAACATACTTGAAAAGCATCTGTGTACTAATGTGTACATGGGAAGTAGTATGGGTCATCTTCGTGCTGCTTTTTGAGGTTGACCCAAGGAAAATTGTATGTGTTTTAGAGATAGAAACCAAATGTGATGGCCCATATTTCAGTATGAGTGTGTATGTTCTTTTTGTATCCAATAAAACATTTGCTACCTTCAGGAGACATAATGCCTGACTGCTTCTATCAGTATATGCTACTTTGTCATTTATTTCATTTAAAATGTATTGAAATCATACTATTAGAAAATCTGATTAAACTGTTTATGAAACACATATTATGCCCATGCAGCTATTAGTTGTTTAAAACTTCAAAAGTTTACCTTAGACCATACAATTTTTGCATTGGATTATGTAATCAAAAACTGTGTGTGTTAAACTCTCAAGGAAGGAGTGTTAATAGAAAAAAATAAAAAGAAAAAAGGCAAAAACCCCCTTGAAACTAAATCTGAATGTTCAATCAAAAATAGTCCCATGAGCTTTACTCCGAGAAGCAATAAAAGCAAAATGTGGTAAGTTACTTACTAAATCCTTTCCGTGAGCCTGTCCAAGACAATAGTAATGCATGTGAGTAAATAATTTGCTTTCCTAGGAAACACCAGACTATCTAGTAGGCAAACATGCTGTGCATGAAAATAATCAAAGCCTTATCTTGGAATTAACTGTACAATGTTAAGATTTTTGGAGGATGCAGGTGTCCATTTTTTTTTTTTTTTCCAAATACTGTAGGTTCTTCTAAATGACTACTAAAACCTGTTCAGAATGGTGGAGTTCTTTAGCCTTTTGTTATTCCAAAACTTGTTTTTCACTTGAATAGTTATTGTGATTATTGTATTACTTGTAATACTTAATTGTAGCAGAAGCTGGAAGGAATGTTAAATTGTTTAGTTTATATTTCAGTGCCTCATGAATAGGAATTAGAACATAATCTCCACTGGGGTGACAGAGAGTTGCCAATTAGTCCACTGTAAGGTAGACTAACTTTGTGTGCCTGAGAAGTATCTAGTAATAATTACCAGCAGGAATCAGGAACTAGTCTGAGTAAACTACACGTGAATCTAGTATTGTAAAACTTTTGTTTTAAAGTCAAGCCTTAGGAATACTTTTCATGAAATCATCTTAACTACTTGACTTGGAAAGCATTTAAAAAGAGAGAAGCTGCAAAGTAAAAGCAATTGGTTACAATTACTGCCTTTTTGACTTTTTGCATTACTTTTTTTTTATTTTGTTGTAAATAAACCTTAGCCAGATGGATAAACCTCCTCAACTGAGATAGCGTATAGAAAGAAATACTGGTTTGTTTTGCTTTATGGTTTGTTTTTTCCCATGTAGATCAGAGCTGTCACTGGGAGATGTATCTACGAGCTCTCTAAAGGGGACTGTCATGGTTGCTCAGTGTGACTGTAGTGAGTATGACGAGTGTGAGTGCTGGCTGCCTTCTCCGAGACTCAACTACACTTACATTATGTGGATGAAGATGATGATTGGCGTAACACCTCTGTGGTCACCTTTGATGTCAGTCAAGCCCATAGACATAGGTAAATATGAAGTATATTTTAAAGCTTTTTTAATGGAGAACGGCAGCAGGATGTCTCTTCTGGAGAAGGAGGACACAGACAGAACAGGAAAAGGCTTCCTGGTGCTGTCTCACTTGCACAGGGTGGTGCTGTACATGTTTCTTAGCTGCCTAATGCCTGTCTGGGCTCTAGTACAAAACCATACTGAGGAAAGGCCAGGCTGTCAACGTACTTGAGCTTTCATTTCTAATCAGGACCTCTCTGTGCCTGAGTCTGGGGCAGTGCTGGCGCTTACCTGTCTGTGTGGCTGAGGACTCAAATTAAAAAGTGAGGGGGGGAAAAAGCTGTTCCTGAAGTTACCTAGCAAATAAAAACACCTATTTTCTCAAGCAGCTCTGTTGCCCTGATGCTTGCCTCCTTACACATATAATACCAGCTTTTTCCAAGTTGGAAAACATTCCTCTGTAAATCAAGTTAAAGCAATACTGACATTATGAATTTGATATGTGGTGCTATCCAATATGCAGAGTTATTGCAGATCTTGGCAAATTTCAAAAAGGCGGGGACTCTGTCAGCTGTGGGGAAAAAAATAGAGGTTTTATAAATTTCTTCCTAACTGATGTGCTTTGCAGGCAGAACAAGTTAAAAGTCTCTGGGTGGGCTAGTTCTGAAGATGAGAGGTTGCATTTTTCATCATGCTGCTTTTAAATTATGCTACAGGAAAAAATTAAAAATTCAGAGCTGCTGCCAGTGTTTGAAATGACATAATTAGTTTGTTCTGCTTAGTGAAGTATATTTTAAATATGCATAATATTAGTATATGTTCTGCCAAGATTTAGCTCAATTAAAAATTATTTTGAAAGTAAAGCTGTGAATACTTGTGAAATATAGAGTTGTACTCGCTTATAGATGGTATCAGTAGAACAGGTAGCATCAGAAGAACAGACATAATTTGTATTGTGAGAGTGACAAAAGTGTAATGTAGAAGTTACTGACTTGTGTTTTAAAAGCTATGCTATTTTCTGAGGAAGAGTGGGTGTATCATTCTAAATTGCCCATCCATTTCCCTCTCCAGAGAGTTCTCTTCATCCTTGTGGGAAAGTTCTGAAACCCTCCATTATTACTTTGCCCTAATGTAGCTCTCCTGGAGACCTTCTTTCATAGCCATAATCACTGTGGAAGGGATGGGCATATATAGAAATTATGTACAATATGAGGACATTATCGCCTATCTCTTGAGGAGCTGAGCTAATTGCTCCGCTCAGCACTCCCATCCCTCTCTCCTCTTTTCAGCAAAACAGGTAAGTTAGTGCTTGGTTAGTGGGGAGAATCATGGACCAAGTCAAGAAATTCATGTAGTCTTAAGGCAAACGTTAGGTCAAACAGCATGTTCTGGTAACTAACTATATAACGCTGCCAGAGTGCACTTTTCCGGTGATATTACACAACGTCTTTTAATGTTTAAAGTTGAAAGGAAAGGTGTGAAAGAGACTTCTGAATCAGTAAGAACCCATTACCACCAGCAGTTACAGGCAATAAGGTTAGTGGTAACCTTGTTAATTAATTTGTCTGCAGTAAAGCCTGAACCTCCTTTGAACCTGCATCTAGAAATGACAGGGAAAGGTCAACTGAAGATCTGCTGGTCCGACCCTGTGCTGATGCCATACCCACTCCAGTATGAAGTGAAGATCTCTGCAAGTTCAGGTCAAAACGGTTGGCAGGTGAGTCAACTCTGCTCGCTTTGTTTTACAATGGAGCAATGCACGTCGATGGGTCCCTTCCAGAGCCCAGGGTTTCTTACCACCCTCCTTCTCCTTGGGCAGTGGCGCTGGTGGGCTGAGCAACGTGGCTGGTCTGGTGGAGCTGGGCATGGCACACTGGTTTCTCCTGAGCTAGTGTGTCCAGTAGACCCTGGTAAACATCAACAGAGTGTGGTTAAGCTGGCAAGCTGGACTGTACATCTGTTACACTGGGAGAGCCATTACACATTGATGAAAGACACGTCTCCTGTTAGGTCTTACAAAAAAACCTCGCATCTTTCTTTTTGGATGAAATGCTAGGTTCTGTGAAGTCTAAAGGCAAAGCTCTCTACCCTCAGCAAATCCCAAATTCCATGATACATGCGTATATGTTTAATATTTATAGCTTTTATTAGTGAATTGCTTTTTCTGTTGCTACCATGCAACTGGCTCTAGAATAAAAAGCAGTTAATTAGCAGTCTAGAATGAAATAACATGTTTTCCACAGAGGTATGCAACCTGTACCATGTTCATATTTACAGTAAATTTAAAGAAGAAAGCTTTTGTTTACCTAAAAACTACATTGTAGACTATTTGTTTTGGTTCCCTCTGTCTCTTTCTTTTTCCTGTTTCATTATACAACAATAATGGCTTCTGATAAATCCCACAGATGGTTCAAGTTGCTCTAGAAACCTCACTGGCCATAGAAAACACTCTACTTGATTCTTCACACTTAGTTCAAGTGCGGTGCAGGAATCATCATGGTCCAGGGTTCTGGAGTGACTGGAGCACACCGTATAACTTGGGAGGTAGGTCATGTGCAGTCACTTATGTGCAGAAAGTAGTCTTTGGAATAGAACAGATTTCCCAGTTTGGTTTGGTTTGTGGAATGAGTAGTTGAGAGTGTGTGTTATCCAGGGGTGTTATCCAGGGGTGTTATCCAGTATGCATGGGTTGGGCTGAAAAATCCTGTGGAAGTTCTTTCCCCTTCTGCTTCTCTTTCTGCATGGCTTTGCCTGAGATTCTGCTCCTTCCTTTATACAAGACTTGCATTCAGAGAGTCCTGCACAGTCACCTCCGTGACACCTCCTTGTCTGGCCCTGTTGCTTGCTCACCAACCACCTGTTCACGCGCAGAAAAAGCTCTTTTTCTAAGAGTTTTTCCATTTCAAAAGATGGTTGGCAGCATTTAACCTCTACTCAGTACAAGATTTTTCTCCCAACGCTTTCTCTAACTTTTAGTTTAGTATGAGGCTTTGTAGCTGAACTAAAAGTGCAGAACACAGTTTTGGGTTTGTAGATTTAACGTCATTCATCTTGGTTTGTAATGCTGAGCCCCCATCTGCATAATAGCCCCAGTCAGTCAGTTTCAATGCATGTGGCTTTAGTGTTAAGCATATAATCTTATATATTGTAATCAATTTGCTGCCCAAATAGGGTAAGTTCCTGACATGTTGCACGCAGTAAGAGCTCTCCTAGAATGAGTAAAGGGCTCCTAGGATTTAATGAGTTCCCTTATATCAACATCCTGCTAAAATGACAGGTCGTAACAGCTCTTTATTCACAGTCAGAGTATATACGAAGGGAAAGAAATATTGTTGGGCAATTCCTTGGTCAGTTATCAGGATTGCTGATTTGCTTTGCAGATTGAACTGTTTTGGGTCAGCCTAAAGATTTCAGGATTTTTTGCATTGTATTTTTCCGTGGTCTGCTTATGATTAACTGGAAATGTTTTGGTCTGTGGTGTCACAGGTATCCTCTGAACTGTTACATGACAGTACTAGTGCTTTACCTAGGCGCTTATGTGTACGCCTGCATACTGTATGCTAAATAGTGTAGTGTATGTGTTTAAATTAAGTACCAAGGAAATAACTAAACTTTGCAGAAGGAGCTCTCTTCCAAGAAAGATGAAAATACCCAGACCCTTGTGGCGATCAAGCGTGAAACACAGGATGCCTGTTTAAATGACTAGAGTTCTAACTGGCCCTTACTCTTTTGGATTCATATCTATCTATAGATAATTTTTTTTTTTAAAAGTATGTGTGCATATAGCTATATAGCTTTGAGAATTTTGGGGGGGTAAATACACGTTTTCTCGCTCACATATGCACATACTGATATTTTCAGACACGGTTTATGAATGTATTGAGAAATACGGATGTAAAAGAGGTAGAGTAGATACTGTTAGATTATTTTTTATTAATCCTGTTATGGGATGTGTAATTGTATTAAAGATACATCTCATCAGCAAACTAATCCCGTTGTGACAAACCTGAGAGCAGCACAGAGGGATTAATTTCTTCACTGCAGGAAGCTCAAATTGGCATGTGCTCCGAAGGGCCAGTGTTAGGATGAGCCAGTGGAGGCAGAGTGGAGTGTGCGGCACAGCTGGGAGCAGCACCACAGCAGATGCAGGAGCACCGCCTCGCATTCATGGAGGCACGTTAACAGCGTGAGAGTAAATGCTGAAATCAGGCAGTTATGTTTTTGTACAGCTGACTAGTGTCATGTTCTGATTTATATTTAACAAGTCTTTGACAATGACAATATTGTGAGTCTGCTCTACTACCTGAGAAGGCCTGTAGTTTGGAAAAATCCTAAAAATATCTGATATGGTTCCTCAACTATGGAAAGCAAACCTGGCCTTTTAAGGATTTTCATGCTGGCTTTGGGTTGGTCTTTGGACAGCTGTTCCTTTTCAGCAGGTGTACAACACGTGTAGCTTCCCTAAGTACCTGACTGATTGAGGCAGAGCATGTTTACATGGTTTGCAAATCCAGTGTCTTTATGCCTAGGTGAATTAATTACTGTATCACTGCTACTGTTTGGTATTAGCTACACTGCTGAGATTGTAAAACAAGTTTTTGAGACATTAGTCTCCTGCTGATTTTAATAGGAGCAGGATTAGTAACTACTGGAAAGCTTGATTATTTTATTTATTTATTTATTTTTTTCAGTCCCTTCTCCTCCAGTTCTGAATAGCAATTCTCTGAAAATCTGTGTTCCATTATTAGAGTAGTATATGATTTCAACGTCCTTGCAGGGTTCAAAGAGTTAGATTTTTATTATTTTGTTTTTACAAACCCTAACATAGTTCTTCTCTTACTTGGATTTTCTCTCACTTTCACCTGAGGACAATTTTACGATTTTAAAATCTGTGGTGTATATGTTCGTGAGACAAGTTACAGAAGGTGACCCTTTCTAAGTTGCAAGTGCTTGTTGCAGTATTTAAATAAGCTGACCTGATACCTTAAAAAAAGTGGGCTGAGTAGAAAGCAGCAGTGTTAATTAGTTTCCCAAGATTTAATTTACAGGAGCGTGTATGATTCCCTGTTTCCCTTGTGCTGCTGTGTATTGCTTTCATTGTACCCTCCAGTGATTTTCTGCTTATTTAATCCCTGTTTGCCTGGAGATATTAAAGATTATTTTAATCAGAATTTACAAATATCAGTTATGAAGGGAAACAGTCAAAGGCTCGTTTCTGCTCCTCTCCCCTATAGTTAGGAATTAAGAAGTAGGAAACTTAGAAATACAACTGGATGATGATGATGATAATAATAATATTTTTCCGTTGACGTATGCTTTTATGGTTTTTTGATGAGATTCAAATATCAATTGATATATTTTTCCTTTTTTTTCCCTTCTGTGTAGCTGAAGTTCTGTACTTCCCTCCTAAGATACTGACCAGTGTTGGTTCTAACGTTTCCTTTCATTGCATCTATAAAAACAAAACCAAGATTGTAGTGTCCAAGAAGATTGTTTGGTGGTTGAATTTAGCAGAAGAAATCCCAGAAAGTCAGTATACGCTTGTGAATGATCGCGTAAGCAAAGTTACTCTTTTCAACTTGAAAGCAACAAAACCTAGAGGAAGTTTCTTCTATAACGCATTATACTGTTGTCATCAAAATAGGGAATGTCATCATAGATACGCTGAATTATATGTAGTAGGTAAGATTCCAGATGATTTTAAATTATAATTTTGTAAGGTCAGAATATTTCCATTTTAAACTCCAGCTGGCTTTTATTGAGCAGTTATGACTTGTAATGCATGTTTTTGTATAAACAATCATATCTTTATTAATAAACTTTCAATGTGTTTTAATTAGATGTGAATACTAATATCACATGTGAAACGGATGGGTACTTAACTAAAATGACTTGCAGATGGTCTGCAAACCCAAACACATTGCTCCTGGGGAGTTCCTTGCAGTTAAGATACTACAGGTATGTAGAACTTTTAATGCACTCTTCCTGTTTGGAAAGCGTTGCTCTGGAAATACTATTACAGCAAAGAATTCCGAAGAGATGTAATTATAAAATATGCTCAGTTTCTGTAAGCTGGATTTTTTCCCAATTGGAACTCTAGGGGTATTAAATATGCATGCAGAAAGGGGACCATAGATACCTGAGTGTGTAACAGGGATTCTATTTCCCCGTTTTTCAGCATTTATAAAACATGTAGGTGCAATTTGGAAGCCAGTTTTCTTAAATTAGGTGTGTTTGCCTGTATCAGTTATAAAACTTATTCTTCTAGTTGCTCGTATCTACAAATTGTAAGGAAATAAGGGAAAAAAAGCATTCACAGTGAGAGTGACTGAGCACTGGAGCAGTGGCCCAGAGAGGCTGTAGAGTTTCTGTCCTTGGAGGCTTTCAGATCTCGACTGGGCAGGACCCTGGGCAACTTCATCTGACTTTGAATTTAACCCTACTTTGAATGGGAGGTAGGACTTGAGACCTCTTTAGGTCTCCATTCAGTCTTTGATTTTTCTATAATTCTGTATCTTTTTTTATATATACAAACAGTAGATAAAAATACAGGGATGGAATTTAATTCATTCCAGATGGAAAAAACCTTGCTCACGAAGGTAGCATCTTTGGTGTCTAAAGCAATTTGTAGTTTTCTTGGGTTTGGACAGGTGTTTTGGCCTAGCTTGTTTTCAGATAGTTGGTTTAATTTTGTCTGTCTTTTGGACAGAGCAGGAGAACTAGGGTGTGGTGTGGGGCAAACACATCATTGTTTGTGAAATACAAAACTGATTATTAAATCAGTGATATGATCATCCGTGTCTTCATTCATGTGCACAAATATTGCTTGTGATAGTATTGTTTAAGTATGAAGCTAAAAAACCCATTTGAGTTACGAATGTATTGAGCTTGAGAGTTTCCTCGAAGCGTGTTATTCTTTATATAAACTAGATAGATAGACAGACAGACAGACAACCCTTCCTGAGAAAAAACCTTTAGTTTTGCTGCTCTGCTGGACTGGATATGTGAAAGTTTTGGCAAAGAAGCTTAAATCAGCCCTGAGGCCTTAATCCTCTTTGGAGAGCTGGACTGTCTTTTCTCTTGGAGGTGGACTGAAGTTTTGAACTATTGTTGTACCCAGGTGAATATTTCTTAGGATTTTGTGGACTAAAGTAATAGCTGGAATGCTTGAGATTTCAAGTGGAGGCTTTTAGGGCAGAATTAGTGACCTGCTGACTGCTAAGGCAGGTTTTGGTTCAACTGTCTTCACAAATACGTACATAATAAGTGTGCTGCTGGGCAGGGAGCTTGAAATAAAAACCATGCTGCTCTTGCCATGGTTTTTATTCCCACTTTTTTACTGTTGAGGTTTAGCTAAAAATTTTATTTTCTAATAGGAGGTGATAATCTGTACTTTTGTTACAGCACCCCTGCTAGATCAAGCAGTGAACATTAATACAGACTGCAAATGCTTCCCAGATGCTAGTATTTATTGTGATCTTTCTTTTTTGTTCTTTTTTTTTTGTGTGTGTGTGTTAGTTAATAGAAAGATCTGAAAGAGGAAAATAAAAAAGATTAAAAAAATAAATCATGGGGGACCACATGAATGCAGTGACTATCAAAAAGTTGAAGTATAAGACGTTTAAAAATTTATAGTCTTGAAAACATCCGTATCGTTTGCATAACATTCTATTGCATATAGGGAACAAAAATACAAAAAGAACTTGAATGTTTACAAGCTTGAAACCAAATGAAATGGTCATGTTTTTTTTAATTGCCCAAGCTTAATTGTAAGAGGCACCATATATACATTGGAGTTGCTTAGACATAGACAAGTCTTAAGGATGAAAGTTGGAAGTTATGTGTGTTGCATTGACATCAGGCACGTCGGGTTTTCCAGGAGCACGCAGCTATTCTCCTTAGTTACTGATGCAGTTACATTTTACAGACGAAATCCAACGCTCTCCAGGAATGCAGTGTGATAGCTTTGCTGTTGGTGTTTTGTTTTGGTTGGGTTGTTACTTTGTCTTCCTGTAGAGTCAGCGCTGCCAGCAGAAACAGCACAGGAATTATCATGCTGGAAAAACAGAGAATGCTAAGCTAAACCTTCAAAGCACAAGGCACCAGTTTAATCGGTATTTTTGATGTTGACAGGAAGAGGAGAGATTCAGCTAAGCGTAACTTTTGTGGTTCGGTTGAATAACTAGTGCCCTATCTGGCCACTCGCACCCCAAGTCTGAGCTGTGCACAAGCCTAGCAGAAATTACGAGAAGTTGGAAAACTTTCCATCACCCATAAGATGTCCAGTGCCGTTTTACCCAGAGTCCACGTCTCCTCTCTTCTGTTGCCAGATGCAATACTAACTGTATGTGGGATTTTAATACCACCTCCAGAACTGATATTTTTATGGGATTTCCATCTCCTGGAGAGTTCACTGTACGTGTCCCATTGGTCCATGTGGCAGCTTTCCCCTGGACAGCAGTTGATATTTTGAAAGTCATATTCCTGGCTGGAGGAAACTCTTGGCTGGACATCTACCTTGCTGTCTTAATTGCTAATACGTACCACTCAAGTAACATGATTTATGAGTATTTGGAGGTGCCTGCTCTTGTCGTACCTGTTTCTTCCTGTGGTTAAGGTGTTATCAAGACATTTTGCACTAGGGAGAGCCTTCCATGGTCCTGCTTCTTAAGGTTAAGAGCCAAAGCTTTGAGGAGTAACGCCATGGTGTAATTTGTCCATTTAGTGCAGACTCAAGTTCAAGATCTGCCCAAACAACCACCAGAAAACGCCAGATGGTTCCAATGACACCATTTGTTTTAATCTCCTTCAGAAATCTATTTTACTGATGCCATGAGCAGCTTATAGTTGCAATGTATTAACTGAATGTTTTTTTTTCCTCTTTTAAGGAGCAGAATTTATTGTTCTGACTTTCCAAGTACTTCTCCAAAATCAGAGGTGAAGGAATGCCATTTACAGAAGAATCATTCTTATGAGTGCATGTTTCAGCCTATTTTTCTTTTATCTGGATATACCATGTGGATAGAGTTTAAGCACTTACTAGGAACACTTGAATCCTCACCAACTTGTGTCGTTCCAGCGGATGTGGGTAGGTCAAGATTCGTGCACGTCTTTCTTCACTTGTGACCTTGGATTTCATTCCTTATATGCTGTAGGTAAAGTACTTCTTCATAGCATTTTAAATAAATTAGATTGTGGAAAGAACGTAACAACATAAGAGTTTCGATATTAGCTTCTAAAAGACATTGGATTAAATGTTATTTCCATACATTTTGCTCGGCACAGGAGCACATTGTAACTGCAGCTAATACTTATAAAATGAAACATGCAGTTTTGCATATTTAACCTCTCGGATGTTTTGCAAAGACATCTACGGAAAATGCAAGTATTATATTTAAAAAGGCATTTTTAAGGTTTTTGGTTATCTAATTTTCCTGAAGTTTTTGATTAGTTGTTAAGCTTATACTTGATACAGTGTAGGACTCTATGTATTACAGTATAGCACTATACGTATTACTTACACAGTTATATATTTGTTTAAAATCATAGTGACTGTTCATGCTTTTGCGAAGTTTCTTTTGTGACACAGAGCACTTAAATTTGCATAAAAGCAAGAGGCAAGAAGAGTGTTTGTGTGTTTTCGAACACTGCAAAATGTGCAAAGCACATCTTATTATCTGGTCTATGACTCAGCGTTTGTTGGACTGTGTATTTTTTGGACACAAATGTGAACATATGTAGAGAGAAAACATGGCAGCTAGACTTCGGAAGTGCTACCTGAAATAAGGCAGCATAATAAAAATACATCTATTACGTGTGTGGGGAAGCATGCATACAGAGAACATAAATGAAACCAAACTATCCTTTGCATTTCAAAGTTTAAATAGAGTAAGCAAAAATGAATATCCCGGCAAGCAAAAGCAAAGTTCAGTGCATTATAACTAAGTGGAGTATGGGAATTATTATTACTGTTATTAATATTAATTTGGTGGCCTTGTGTTTTTCGAGGTTGCTCTTGTATAATTCAAAGAGAGCTGTTCGTGCCTTTTTGACAAGCAAGTTTGCTGATTATCAGAGAAGTGTTGGGAGCCTTGGGCGTCAGAAGGGAGGGTGGTGGGAGGGATGGCGGGTAGGGATCCTGCACTTCTGCTGCTTAGACAGTTTGCCAAGAGATCCTGGCACCTTGTCAGCATGGCAGCTGTAGCGTCAGTCTGTGTCGGGCACGGCTCTGCTCGCAGTTGGCTCTGCTCTTTTGGGGAAAGGTGGTGGCTCTACACGATGCTGCCCAGCGAGGAATTCCAGCAGAACTTTAGAAGTCTCGTTTATTCAAGTCATCGCTTTAAATAAAAAGCAATTAATAGAATTGACGTACTCTGGATGAAAGGTGCTCTGTATCATAGTAAAACAAAACATACCATTCTAGCACCCCAAAATTTAAAGCTTATTTCAATTTTTGTTTTTGTTATCCCCTCACTCACCATCTGTTTAGTCAAAACAAGCTTATTCTAACTTTGCTTTGTTAACAAACTAGGGCTTTATGACATTAGGGTTCAGACTGCTGAAGAGGCTCAATTTTGGTGGAATTTTATATTAGTACAATAAAAATGTAACGTAGTATTTCCATTAATCATTGCATAATGTCTGTCGTCATCCTTTGTAGGAGCTGCCTTTCTGGGCCATGTGTGCCACTGCTTTCCACAGTGGTGCACCCCATTGCTGCCAGGATACATCATTTGCAGTTTGTACCAGGGGAGGTACCAGATGTAGCACCAATATAAGCTGTTGTGGTTTAAATTAAAATGAGATGTACTGGAACTTGCCCATGGCTTGCTTTTTTTTTTTTTAAATAAATTGTTTATTCTGTAAGGAACTTTGATTTTGATATTTCAACTCTTTTTTGGTGATTTTAGTTCTGGTCAAAATTTGAATGAATTTTCCATTAGACAAACATTGCCCTTCTCAGTCAGCAGAGCTTTTGTCTGCAGTGAAAGGCCCAGCCTGGACCGGGGAATTGTTATGTTTGTGTTATAGTCCAGCTTTCCTTGGAGTAGCAGAGGCCACAGTGTGTTACCTGCCACCTTCAGGACAGAAGAAAGTAAACCATGATGACTGGATTTAATGAGAAATGTCAGTGCAGACCTTACAGTCGTTTTTTTTTTTTTTCTTTTCTTTCAATTTTCTAGTGAAGCCGCTTCCTCCTTCCAACGTTAAAGTAGAAATCACCAGGGATGTTGGGCTGCTCAACGTGAGCTGGACAAACCCAGTATTTACAAACAATGATCTTAAATTTCAGATTCGGTATGCTGTGAACAGGAAAGAAATTACATGGGAGGTACTGTCTTTTTGAATTTAGACTGAAGCATGAATTATTGCAGTGTCGTCATTTAATGTGTTGGCTGATTTTTGAGGAATTTGTGGCATGCAATGAATCATGGTTGTAAGCTTTTGCATTATCTAAAGGAATATTACTGATTAGGCCACTTCCTCATTGGATTCGTTTTTAGGAATTTTGGCTTTAACAGATGCCTAAACAGCCTTTTGTTCTTACTCTAAATGTTTTGACTTCTGTTACAGCTTTATGAAGTTTCGAATGCACCCAGATCAGCTGTGATAAAAGTTCAGAAACTTTGCGTTGAATATGTTGTTCAGGTCCGGTGCAGAGAACTGGATGGATCAGGTTACTGGAGCAACTGGAGCAGATCAGCCTATACGCTTGTAAAAGATATCAAAGGTACGTGAACTTTCAGAGTGCGCTCTAATGGTCTGTCCAGTTGCAGACTGAGGTGTGACACTGTTCTTTCAAAACTTTGTAATCGTGCAGCTCCCTTACAAGGCCCTGATTTTTGGAGAATTATTATTGAAGATCCAGCAAGGAGGCTGAAGAATGTTACGCTCCTGTGGAAGGTGAGAGCAATTACGATTTGGTCTTCCGCTTTGATCCAAAAACCATTGGTAGAATTGCCAAGAAGGGAGTGTGATAAGCAGAAGCAGTCCATGTTTCTGGGACTCTGTAGGCAAGGCACTTGGGATGTGACTTCTTTTGTGTTATTGCCTCTTGCTTGGCTCATACTAGAGGCAAGTAGAGGTTGCTGGTGAATATTGATTGTAATACTGTGACACCAGGTGGGATGGTTCTGCCTTCTTTGCTCAGTCAGCAGGTGCAAGCTTCCTTGCCTTTGTGCAGAGACCAGACCTGCTGCCTGACTTGCAGTGATGTTGCCAAAATCCGTAATGAAACTGTCACTCTCTAAACCAGGTTTGTAGTTTAGAAAGCCGACATTAGTTTATTTACGGCACTGGGTGCATGGGCGATCTCTCCTCCTATCATGCACACCCATCAGAACTCTCCGTGTGATTTTTATACATGTTTTACAACATTATTGTAATATTAGTACCTCCTACCAATATTTGATTGGTTAGTAATTTCCATACGATTACATCATCAAGTTCTAGCTCCCACACATACTCAAGGGAAAGGTCTTCACCTGGGCAAGGGTCGTCTTGACCTATGGCTGTGATTTTTAGTATTATAATGAAGGTAGTTCAGCTTAGGACAGTAAGAATTTCACTTTCCTGCCAAGTTCGCTAAACTTCTCAAAACATGTAGATTAGTACCATCCTCAAGGTCCTTATGCGCGATGTGCTTCCTCAAGAATGATACAATACTTGCCTACCTTGATGAGGAGTTCTTTTCATTTAGCTCATGATTGATAAATTCAAGGATAGAATCCTCATTATTCGTGAGAATACACATAAGGCCTTTCAACACTAGTTACTAATATCAGTTCAGGGATATGCTTTGGTAACACTAACGCAGCTGAAGTCTCAAGTGCTCTATGACATGTTCGTGTCAGCCTACACTTTCCGTATTAGTTATACAAATGCTATGAAACAGAGACTGAAAATGCCATTTCTTCTAATACTCAGGAAAAAGATTAACATGGAATCAAGGACGGTGAGTTATAATGAGATGCATTCTTCAGCTGCCAAGTTCTGCTGACCAAGATCTCTGAGCAGAATGTGCCACTGGCTCCTAGCCAGCAGCCTGTGTAAACACCACTGGAGCTGCATGTAAACTGGGCAAAGCTATGTTAAAAGGTTAATGCAGGACAGAGAAAAGAAAGTACATCAGTGACTGCCCACTCCTGTTTGCCCACACTTAGTATGCAAAGTCATCTGTTCTGATTTTTCAGTCCTGAAAAATACTAACATAAAACGGTGAGTTACTACAGGAGTCTGAAAGTTTGTATTTCCTTGTCCCCGCCCTGCCCTCCCTTGGCAAGTAAGTGTGGCAGCTCTCGGAGACAGAAGAATTTAAGGCTTTTAATGGACTACAGTGCCTTTGCTAAAAGGACAGTAGCCAATCCATAGATCTTTATTGGGTCATGTTTTCTTAATATTGGGGAACAATGTCTTCTGCCCAAATAACATTTGCTTTTGAAATCAAAGATCGTGAACTTAATTAATGCCAATGTTTGCTGCAGCCACTGATGAAGAATCACTCACTCTGCAGTGTGAGCCGATACATTATAAAGCATCAGACATCAGGAAACACCACATGGTCAGAATATGTTGACAATGGCACTACCTGTTCATTTCCATGGACTGAAGACACACATACCATTACGCTTTTAGCCATGAATTCAATTGGAGTTTCTTCAATTAATTTTAATTTAACTCTATCACAGCAAATGAGCACAGGTAAGAACACCGATTAGTAACCACTTCGAGATGTGGGAAATGCTAGGAATCCTTGTGATGCTTTTGGACAAAGCCTTCTTTGTGATAAAATTCCCTTTGTTAGAATAAAAAATGTTTTATGATGATATGTTCAGCTCTATATGGGAAACAGATTCTATATCTCACCAACAGAGCTATTTGAAAAATGAGAATTCTATCTTATGAAAATCTTAATGATCTTTTGGTTGGGAAAAGAGTTGTCTTTAACTGGGCTTTCTTCCCTCCACTGACGGAATATAAAGTAAGTAATCAGAGAAAAATAAAACCTTACTGTAGAACTGATCTTTCATCTATTTTGTCTTGGAAACACCCAACATTCCTGCTAGGGAATGTTTTGTTTTTTCCAAAATGAAATATGGTCTTGTTTCTCTGGCTGCTCACCTGACGGGCTGCCAGAGTACATAGTTTACAGAGGTTTGGCTTTACTTCCTAAGCAGCCTCTTCATTGATTCGGCTGCGCTCCGCTTTATTAATAAAATAAAGCCTATTGCTTTTGAATACTTCAGTTGTTTAACATTCATATGCAAATACATGCGGTGGAAACATTAGTGCTGTCTATTCTTGGAACTTTACTGCTGTGATGCAATTTTTAAAGCATTTTTATGGATAAAAATCTTTCTGATGTTGTGTATAAGCATGTTCTGCAAACCCTATGGTTGGAAGCAGATGTAATGGGAAGCGTTTGTCCGACTGGATTGTTATCTTGGTATATTACTTAGAGAGATTTGCTAGGATTTAGCTTACAAGGCTCTCAGTGCGTGCTTTACTAGCTAAATGTTGACAGTTCAGTAGTTGTTGATATTTTTTAGTTAAGGAGAGCTAATAAGGGAGGTGCACATGAGAATCAGGATATTTGTTTGATGTCTGGTAAGAAACTTGATCTATTTAGTGTTTGGGACTAGTTGGTGTAAACCAAGCTTTGCTGACTTCAGGAGACACGTTTGCCTGTGTGAACTAAAGAACAGGCTTTATTGTCTAGAAGATAATTAAACAAGTAAACGATAAGGTGCCGAAACCATAACAGTTATTCATGTGCGTGTCGTTTATAGTATACACCTCTCCTGCTGACCCAGCTCTCATCTCCCCTCGGAGCTCATGTAATTCACAACTGTTTTCTCCTTGTTCTGCCAGTGAGCATTGTGGAGTCGCTTAGCGCTTACCCAGTGAACAGCACTTGTGTGATATTGATTTGGACGCTTTCACCTCATATATACGTGATAACATCTTTTATTATTGAGTGGAAGAACCTTAACAAAGAGGAGGAGATGAAATGGGTGCGAGTTCCTCCAAATATTAGTAAATATTATATTTATGGTGAGTGTGCACTTGAAAATATAATACATTATGGTAATTGTTATGGAACAGAAAAACGTAGCGTTGCTGACTTGTCGGATTCATCCCCCCGCCTCCTTCCCCCTGTCTGTCTCTGATGGCTTTTATGGTGAGGACCAGTAGAGCAATTCTTGATTATCACTAGAGGACTGACTGTAAAGGATTGACTGTTGCATTAATAATCAGGTTAACACAGAATGAAGCTCAGGAGCATGTTCATTTTTTGGCAATGCAATAAAATTAGTTCTGGAGTATTGAGTACACCAGCTAATTATCTCAGTTAATATGTGAATGCCATTTGCATTTTGGCTTTAACCGTAGAGATTTTTCCAATAGCTCCATAAAGGTGTTAATTCCATAACAGAATAATGTTAGATCATCCAGTATAGATTAATAGTTTTAATCTTCTGATATTAAAGTATGTATCTATAAAAAATGGCTTTCATTATTCCCCTCTCTGGGCTGATCTGAACTCTGATATGTGACCAGACCCTCTGTGGAGGTAATTGTTTAAAAGGAGGATAATAGTTTTGATTCAAAAGGCTGATTTCCTCTTTCCAGATCACTTTATTCTGATTGAGAAGTACCAGTTCAGCCTGTACCCTGTGTTTGCTGGAGGGGTTGGCAAATCCAGAGCAACGGATCAGTTTACCAAAGGTGACCTATGGGATCTTTCTCCATGTTGTTTATGAAATAGGAGCTTGTAAAAGTAAACTTCAAATGCAGGCAAAGTCTGTATCTTCTGAGAAAAAAAAAAAAGTCAATAATAAAGTAATTGTAATATAACTATAGACAGTGATCTAGACTTCAGTTACTTTAATTTGAAAACTTTGTGGGATTAGTTGAGTGAGGGACCTGAATTCCCATACATCTAACTTAACAGCTGAGATCCCAGGTCCCTGTGATTCTTCATTCTCCATTTGTGGAATATTCTCTCATTTCCTGTGCTCTGATTTCATTTCTTAATAGCAAGGGAGCTGTGGGCACCTCCCACGGGGATGGAGGGAGGAGTCACCTCAGTATTTAAAATAATTCCTTCCCTTTGCTCTAATTGTTCTCCAGGTAAGGGATTGATGTGCAATAAAACTGTTTATCAAGTGCGTTTAAGCTGTTGTTTCTGTTTGTTATTTCCCCATTGCAAACTATTTGTTCACAGACAAATTATTTTACTGTGTTATTATCTGAATTCTTTTGATTTCCAGGTGGATATGAAAATGAGAATAATGCCAGCCTCTATGTGGTTCTGCCAATAATTATTTCAACCTCGGTTTTGTTGCTTGGAGCATTGCTGGTTTCGCACCAAAGGTAAGTTGGGCATTGTCATATGGAAGTCCCAGGTGGCCTTTAGAAGAAGGTGCCGCAGCTTCGATGGTGCCTGTCTGCTGAACTGGTGGGCAGGGTCTTTCTGGGGAAAGTTAGGAATTATTTTTATCGTATATTTGATGTACTGTACCGAAAGGCAGTGGACTCTGGAATACGGCACGAAGAATAAAGTGTCTTGAGTGCACGGGCTTGTTACCTTGCACAAGTCAGTCCATTGCCCTTTCGGGTCTGGTGCCCTTGCAGTGAGATGATGATCAGTGCTGTTTGTTTTCACAGTATCACTGTGAAATCACAGTATCACTTCAGCCTGTACCATGTACTCCTTACTTTTGCAGAGTGATTTGTGGGCAAGTTAACGAGTGTCACGTGCTTTGAATTTGTAAAGCGCTATGAATTCCATATTTAGTTGTTATCACAAGCTAAGGTTTGAAGTAAAAGCCAATTGAAAAAAAAACCCTCTGAGTTTTGTGGAAGGTGGGTTGGGTCATATTCAGCAAAGACTGCCTGTTACCTTTTATATTTTGCAAAACTGCCACCTGCTATGCCACTTCTTTATTTATTTTTTTTCTATTAAATTTTGGCCATCTATAATATCTAAAATGATTTTTTCATTGTCATAGTGTACTGGATAAATAAAATTGCACAGATTCCTTTTCTGATGTAGCAAAGGTGAAGGACAGCAGTACAGAATCTATGAGAACAGTACCAATTCCAGAATCTCCTTAACACTGCAGAATTTCCTTAATATTTCAGAATGAAGAAACTGTTTTGGGAAGATGTTCCAAACCCCAAGAATTGCTCCTGGGCACAAGGAGTTAATTTTCAGAAGGTGTGTATGTCCCTGGTGTTGCTCCTTCCCCCACCCAATGGGTCTGGCTGCTGTTTGCTCAGTGCTGAGCTCTGCCCGTTGGTTGGATCAGGCCCCACCTGAATTACTGAAACAAGCACCGCGGAGCCTCTGAAGCTAGCGATACAGTGGTTCTCTCGGCTGGAAAAAGCTAATATCTGGAAATGGGCCAGGACCAGAGACCAGCATCTCTTTGGAACGTAGGGGGCGTTTAAATTTCCAGGCAATTAGTAAACCAGTTGCAGAATCCCATAGGTGTGATGCTTATGCGCCTCAGTGAGTGCCATGTGTTTATCAAAGGCCAAATTTTTTGCTGGGGTAAACTGCCTCTCCCTTTGGCATGGGAATCGGGAGCCGCGAGGTGATGAGCTGTGACAAGTAAGAGTCTTTACGTGGCCTTAGCCAGTTTCCACCAGCAGACAAAGCTTCTCGTGGTCCCGAGACAGTGTGTAATCATTGAGACAATAATCTATAATCTAATAATCTTCAGGCCTGTTATTTCTAAAAGAAGGAGCATCTAATGGCAAAAGATTTGTCATGTATTTAATTTGTGTTCCCAGTGAAGGTTTCTTTTCTCATCTTGTATTTTATTTCATGTCATTTAAACAGAGAATGGACATTGTTTGAAGTCTAATCATGGTCACTGCCTGCTGAACCACTGGGGCAACTCCCAGGCTTCCTATACAGAATTCTTAGAAGGTTTTTCTGTTAATATTCAGAAGACAGGAAGCACAGATACAATACAATGCTGATTTGTTTAAATATAACGAATCCTGGAAGTAGCTCTGTCAAAAAACTAAAACGCAAAAATTAGGAGCAAGTGCCATATTACAGACCAAAACAGGGTTTGTCACTTGCTCAGGCAGAAGCACTTACTCTTGATTTGGCGGTTTTTAACTCTTGTTTACTGCCCGCCTGACTGAGGCTGTGACTGGCAAAGGGCTGAATCCTTTCAAGTCCTGGCTTTCAAAGGGACTTGAAAGAGCCCAGCCCTTCCCAGGATACAGCCGCGGAAGCAGAGACATCAGACTGGTTTGGGATTTATCCAGCTTGAGTGCAAGGTCTGCCCAGTTACTGACTTCACTTGAAAGTGTTTTTTTTTTTTTTTTTTTTTTTAATACTAATTGAGTATTTGTTCTAATTGAGAGCTAGCTTGGGAGTTTCCACTGACTCCGGGCACATCAAAGTGATCGCATCTCTTACTTGCACAAGTACTTGGTTTGTCCCATTACGGTTCTTTTGAACTTTTTACATGCATTTGGGTGCAGCAGCAGCTCGGAGAATGCAGAAACTGTGCGTCTGTTTGGCCTTACTGGTTTTTTGTTTGTTTGTTTGCTTGCTTGCTTTTTCCTGAAAATACCAACATGCATGTTACTTATGGCTTCTTCATTTGTTATTTAAATATTCAGACATTAATGCAATAATCGCTAACATTAGATCTGTGTTTGAAAAAAAAAAAAAAACAACAAACAAGCCAGAACTCCTCAAGGAAAATCTGATTTCAGTGGTGTTAGGGCAGTTTCTGCATATTTTTGTACTTATAATTTTTTTGGTGGCTTTTTAATGTGCTGAAGTACTTCTCTGATGCATCATGCTGTGTGTTTTAATGTTAAATGAAGCTCCCGGGAATCCTTCTGTTGGGGAAGATGCAGTTGCAGTCGGGTGGAGGGAGGAGTGGGTGTTCTCCAGCCTCATCGGCTGGCGTTAGTGGAGCCTCTGGCCTGCTCTGGAAATATAAGTGCGTCTTACTTGCACAGGTTATTAAATCCCAGACCAGTCTGACGTGTCTGCTTCCATGGCTGCATCCTGGGAAGGGCTGGGCTCTTGGAATGGCTGTTAGTTGCAGGAGTATCAGTTGCATCGGGTGCACCCCTATTCGTCTATTTAATCTTTTCATCTATAGCAAAAGGAGCTCGTGACAATCCCCGCTGTCCCCAATTGCAGAGGTGCGTGGAGTTTGCATGTTAGATTTAGCACGTTGGAAATGATTCTCCTCACCAACTGGTGGAGCTGAGCGTATTAAAGTTGATGAAGCCTTAACTAGGAAAGGAGGGTAAAGCTGACACCCTGCTGAAACTGCTCCAGATTCATGTGCCTTGTTCCATAATTAACGGCAAAGAAATGATGCATGCAAGTATGAAAGAAATTGAAGTCTGACATGATTTTTGACAGCTTGTTATGCAGTAGAAAGCATGCCTCTTCGGTACATTGTACTAATCTTACTAGGAAATGTTGCTTAACGCTAACGGCACTGAAGGCACAGTGCCTGTCCTCAGATTAGCATCATCATCTCTCGCTCACCTCATGGGTGTCCGGGGCCAGAACAGGTTCTTTGGCACCATGTGTTGAGGGCCAGATCCTGTTTTGTACTGTGCATGGAATTTCCAGTAGAAAAAGCAGTGTGCAGTACGTGTCTGGTATTTTTCCTTAGTTGTAATAAGCATTGATCATATAAATAGATGAAATACCACTACTGGGAAGTTCTGATGTATTTCTGAGGGCACTTGATGTAGAACTCCTGTCTTGTTCCTGGTACATATCAATATTAAATCCTTGAGTCCGCATCTGATCATTACTTTGTATGTTCAGTGTAACACATTTGGTATTTGGTACTCCAGAACTGCATTTAGAGAGCATCATTTTATCCTGATTTTATTGGTCACAGCAGCAAGAGGTTAATAATCTAAAAAGGTTAATAATCTAAAAAAGGCAAGTCCTGCATCTAGACTTTGTCTTGCAAGCCTTTATATGTATAATGTCAAAATCATAAAAATTCCTCTTATTTGCTCAATAAAATAGTAAAGAAAAACAAAGAAGCTTTAGGACCTAATGTTGAAGAAATTACTTAGGCAAACTACAAATATTTTACAGGGAAATTAATATCAATCTTGCAAGGACTCATGTATGAGACAAATACAACTCAAACCCTAGACTGAACAGGAGGGCAAAATACAACATTGTTTGAAATTCCTTATTTGTTTGGACGTCGTTTCATCTGGTCAGCAGACTTTGGGAGCTGCTGACCTGAGATTATGGCATTGCTCTTGAGGTTTATGGAACTACTTCTTGTTTAACACGGTTTGTGCCCAAATTATACGATACCTGCTTATACTGTGGAAATACAGCACCGTTCGCCCAGCTTGCTCTGGCGTTGCTGATGTTCTGTGGTTTTACATTTTCTCGGGATGTTGGATTATGCATTGTATTTGATTAAATACCTGACATGTTTTAATAAGTGATGTGTCTGAGTTGACAGATGGTGGCCTTTGCCAAACGACATACCTGTCTGCATGTGATGTATTTAATCTTTGCAGGCAATATTATCTGTATGCTTTCTGTGTACCCTTATGCAGAGTTTGGAAGGAACATAAGCCACCTCCGCTCGGGATAAGCCAGCTGCCGGTTGCAGGAGGGCAGGTGTATCAGGAGGAAGCATGGTTTCTTGGTTGTTCAAAAGATTCCTCATAATACGTGTCTCCCGTTTGAAAATGCTGCTGTGGGCAATGCATGCTGGGCGGATGGTTAGTCTGCTTTGGCACAGCAGGGCCTGCCTTCCTCTGTCATTCCAGCATAGACAGCTTTCACCGGGCAACAGAAGTTATTATTATGGCTTGATGTATCCAGTATAGCAGCAGCCTACCCCTCATTTCAATAGCTGGTTAATTTTGTATGTGGTTTCCGCCATCATTTTGAAGGCTAGGAGAGATTCCAGCGTGCAGGTTGGTCTCAGTGTGGGAAGGTGATGGAGTTGTGTGGGGCAAGTACCAAAGCAGTTGGAAACCAGCTCTGCCAGGCGAGGGCATAGGCGTTACTGTAGCTGGTCTGGACTGGACTAAAGTACCAGCCTAAGATATGCAAGTCAGTTTACTCTTTTCTATAATTGTATACTAGTCTCAGTATTTTGACATGTTCCTAGTTGTTTTGGCAGCTTTCCTGCCGTAAAATATGGTTTGCTAATATACACAAAATCTGTTTTTATCTATTTGTTTTGTCTTGAAATTCATCAGGAAATACATGTTTTTCAAGTGCATTTTCCTTCGTAGCTAGGAGTTCCTGTTTTGCTGTCAGTTCATGCTGTTGTATATTTTATGTGCATACATTAGGTAGTAGTAAAGCATACATTTCTCCAAAATAAATGTGTGTTTCTCTTCATGCAGTTCAAACATACAGCTGCTTTCAGATGGGAGTGCTCTAAAAATACTATGGAAAGGCCAAATTTGATGCTAAATAATACAATCCTAGCAGGGAAAGTTACTTTAGTTGACGTGTAAATGATTAAGACTATTGTTTATACAAACTAAATAAAAAGCCAAGGAAATCTAAGGGTATAAAACCTTTGTCTGGCAAAACACTTGTGTGTTCTTTAACAATATGTGCATGTTTATGAATGTTGAAATGAATGGGACCATTCAGCTGCTGCACTTTCAACTTAAAGGATGCGCGGGCTTGGCTGCAGCACTGAGCACTTCACAGAGCGCTTGCTTTGCAGCACTTGACTTTTTTTCTCTTGTCCCTCAATCTTCATCTACATGGAGACATAAAGAAAAGAGGAAATATGTTTTAGAGGATTTTTCAACTGTATACTCTTACTAAAACTATGGGGGTGTTGTTTGTGATTCTTAAAATCGGTAGCTTCATACTGAAATAAGGCTATTAAGTAATAGATGAGCATTAAAATATATCTTTTCTTCTAGCCTGAAACTTTTGAGCATCTTTTTATCAAGCACCGCGAAGCAATGTCATTTGAGCCTCTTCTTCTGGAACCAGAAATAGTGCTGGAGAACATCAGTGTTACTAAAGCATTGAAAAAAGAAGACACACAAGATTTTTTAGTAATTGACTCCATGTTTACAAAAATTCAAGACTCTGAACATGACTCTGCTTGCTCTAGCAGCCATTTCAGTAGTAGCAGCTTCTCCGAGAGCTCCCACGATGACCAAATCAGTGGAGAAATTACAAGGCAGTCCAATATTAAATATGCTACAATTATTAGTAACTCCGGATCAAGTGGGCTTTATGAACAGAAAGTGAATCTAAGAAGTTGTTTTGATAGATGCTTCCTAGCTGAGGATTCCTTAGGCACCTTCTCAAGCAGTTCTTGGGAGGTGGGAAACGGGGCATTCCTCATATTACCCGATCCGCCTGGCCGGCAGCCCAGCAAGACTCTTTCCCTTTCCCTTATTTCTTCAGAGGGATTCTCAGAGCCTTCAGATCAGGATGACACTTTCACAGATGGAGACAGTCCTGAGCGGAGCCTGTACTACCTAGGGATAACATCACTGGAAAAAAGAGAAAATGAGGTTTTTTTAACAGAAGGTTCCGGGGTGATGTGTCAGTTCCATACAACTGATCTACTGAAAGATGCGGGGTTTCTTCAGCTAACGCCTCCTAATTTAAATGCGTTTATCCAAAGTAGCCTTAAGTATAAAGCCATTGTGCCCTACATGCCGCAATTTCAGATGACTGCTGCCAAGGTGCAAGAGACCACAAAGAAGAACTCTTAAGTCACCGTACCGTAATTTGATACTCTTAATGTTTGGGTTTTTAGGTGTTGCTACGTTCCCCTGTTTTTCCCTCTCCTGACTTCTTTCAGGAGCTCTCCTGTTTTGAAGCTGGGTTACTGGTTCTATATTTGAGTGCCAGGATTTCAGTAGAAAGAAATTCTATTTCTTGACCTAATTGTCAAATGTGAGGCCTTCCTTTAGAGATTTGATTGCTGCCAAATTATCTGTTGTTGGTGCCTGTTAGGTGTATGTCTGAGCACCCCGGTGAAGAACTGCACTTGAAATTGGACTCCGTGCCGTACCCGTGGAGGTGAGAGGATGGGATGTGATCCGGATGCTGCCTCTGCTGACGCTCAGTCCGCAGGCTCCATGCTGGGCTGTGGTCTGTCCCCAGGGCAGAGCCGTCCACAGGTCTGTAGCCCCAGCTGGCTACCACGAACCTACACGGTCACCACATTGCTGGTCTGCAGGCAGAGCACAGCACCACCTTCCAGTGGAGATAAGAGACTCTTCCTCCAGCTGGGGGGAGGTGGAGGAAGTCGGGGCTTTTGCAGGCCTTGCTGTGGAGATTCCCAAACGCTCCTCAAGGGCTGGGAAGGATTCGAGCAACACACACAAAAGCTCCTTTTTCGTGCATTTACAAAGTGTCCCTTCGCAGTCCCGATGTGGATTGCACCCAGTTCTGTAGCAGTGGGCTTCTTCCAATTTATCGTTGTCCAACACGACCATGTTTTCCACAGGGGTGAGCACAGTGTGTCTGTTGGCACTACAGACCCAGACACACGTTTCTTCTCTCTGGTCAGGAGTAAAGTATCTCTTCTCTTCAAACACGTCAGCAAACTGTGTGTTGAAAGAGCTTGTTCTTGTTTTAGGGTTTGCCTGGGGACCCCAAGGGCAAGACATAAAGGAGTGACATAATATGTAGATTGAAATACGTACACATGCTGGTTTTGGGGGGAAAGGCTTGAACGGGTCGTTTCGCTGGGAATGATTTGGGACACTGTGTGCTACAGACTGAGTCGACCTGGATGCCATGTGAACCCTGGACGCTCACAAAGACCACCAGGTTATGGTGTATCGGTGTCCACTTGGACTGGTGGTAAAAGGAGGCACTGTAAAAATACCGGATGTATTTGTTAGTCTTTTGTTGTTTTTTTTTTCTCCAAAATCCTAATGTATTTATTGCTTAGCTGACATCCGCGTTAAATTGAGCCTGTGAATACACAGATGGCCCACATGAAAAAGCAGTCGGAACGCTGTATTTCAGGTGTTGAAAGGGAGGCCCTGACCAATGGCAGCAAATGTAGCTGCTGTTCCGGGGTGTCTTTTATAAGAAAGTAAATTGAAAATATTCAGCAGTAGCATCAAAGAGCTTAAGAGAAACTGTGAGGCCAGAGCCGTGCTGAAGAGTGCATCAGAGTATAAAACACTCCCTGCAGAAGTGGCGGTTCCAATAGCTAAAGGCTTACGGTACTGCAGGAAGAGGAAGAGAATCAAAATTCTCATGGTGTGGGGGGTTATCTGGATAAAATTATGTACTTGGAAGGAAAATATCCCTATTTTTGTTGTTGAAAATGAGATTCTAGTACAAATGGTACTGCCATAAAACTAACGTCTCTTCCGAAGCCCTTTCCTAAGATCCCCCAGTAGAAAAGGCAGTAATTTGACCCAAGGATCGTGTATTTTTGATCTTCGGTGAGCTAAGCTGCCTGTACAGGCTTGGAGAAGTCAGTTTGCCTTCACAAGCCCGGCTCCGCTCGGCTGAAAACCTGCAGATGGGAGGAAAATTACATCTTGCATCTCTGCTGTATTTTCTGGGATAAGCAGGTAAAGAAAACCACACTTATTTGCAAGCGAAATATATTTTTTCTACTTCATAGTTAGTAAATATTTTTGTATATGTGCCTTTTCAAAGAACTATTTTGAGGAGCTAAGAAAGATGAATATATTGTGTATTCCAAAGCTAAATTTCTGTAAAACTTAGATAGGCAATTAAAAACAGAAGGGCAGACCCCAGCAACAATAGTAGATGGTAGGAGAGGTGTGGAAACGCTTTAATATATTAGTGATAAGAAATCCTATAGAGCAAAAGGGACCAAAGCAAGTATTTATCTGCACTTTGAATTTAAGACAAGCTTTACCAAAAAACCCCACCGCTTTTTCTCAAACTAGCTGCTAACCTGGCTCTTGCTGGGTGTCTCTGTTTCTGGATGTTGAATATGACACAAATGTAATGTACTTGTTTCAAAAATACTGTGTGTGGCGGGGGCAATTAAAACATGTTTTGTGTAAGTGTCCAAAGCTCCTTGTCACTTGAAAATGTGATTGAAGGCTGCAGGGACAAACCTGAAGTCTTGAAAATGTTCCTGTAGAGTTCCAGGAGTAAAGCTGTGATTAGCACCCCGGTGAATGCTAAACTTAGAATTCATCTGAAATAAGAAATTCACTCCTGCCAGCACGTGAACTTGATGTGGCGAAACCTCCAGGGCCCTGGAAGTGCCACAAGGACAGACTCAGGTGCTGGATTCTGCCTCTCCTGACGGTTTGTCCACCAGGTCCAACATCCCCTGGAGTCTGAAGATGCGGCAAGGCTAGCGTAGGTGGGTGCCCCACCAGCCCCCCCAGCCAACGCCACAGGGGTCCCCTAAATTTGGGGTGGAAGAGCTGGATTCCTGCACGTCAGCCTTCTCCTCTTGCTACCCTGGTCTGCAGGGGTAACGTGACCTATTGAGACGTGGTTTTGTGCCAGATCCATAGTATAATTGTGTCACCTTCTCTCCGGAGGAGAGATTCCCCTCCCGGTGCCCCGCAGCATACCCGTCTGCGGAAACTCCGTGCTCTTGGGAAGTGGAAAGGGCAGCGCGGTTCTCTGTAGACTGGAATAATAAATGCGTGGCTCATCATGAGGTTTGGATATCTTTCATTACAGTGTCCAGAAAAATTAATTAGTTGAGTTTGGAGATGGTCTTTCTCAAGAAATTAAAAGCTCCCGTTGATTTTACCGTACAAAGTCCTCATCCAGTAGCTCTGTAAGGACAGGAGTACCATTAACCCTGGGAACGATCAGCTGAGTGACCCAGTGAAGGCTTTCCTGGGAACATGGGGAAATGCCGGAGTTATTCATCTGTCCCTCGTGCAGGACCCCGACGTGCCTCAGCGCTGACGGCGGGAGAGCGTTTGCAGCCTGGACTCGCTGGGATTCCTGCAGCTGTGCTCGAGGGTTGCTGCGTGAAAAAACTACTGCAGAACGCCTCCCCTTGATGGGATTTGGGAGATACCCAGGTATCGCCGCCTTTGGGAGTCTGCCCGCTCCTCCTGGGTGATTCTGCCATCCCAATTGTGGTCTTTTCCTAATGGCCACAGCATGTGGTGCTCCTTAGAAACACAGGTCGACAGGGTATTTACAAACATCCCTGCTCTGAATGTAAGAAATGCTGTAAATATTAGCTGATCTCTTCTGCTTCAGCAGAAAGAAAATATTTGAAGTATGATTACTGTAGAACCAAGCCATTGAATCCCTTACTGTAGGTGTGCCTTTTCTGAAGCAACCTCCATGCACGTCTCCAGTCCCCGAGTTTCTGCTAGTGCAGGTAAGCCCAGGTCCCGACCCACAGTGAAGGGCTCACCACGGCTGTAGGGGTTTAGTCAATGAATACTCCCTAAAACTGGCTCTCAGGCTGGCATTTTCATCCCTGTCGAATGGACATTCAATCCCGCTCTTCAACTTTCCTCGCTCTTGTATAAAGCCAAAATCTGCATATCCTGAATCCACCATCTGCTGCCGTCTGCCTCTGCCCTGGTCTCCGGTTACGCTCCCGCGGGCAGCAGCTGCCTTTGGGAGAAGAAATTAAGAGCTGGGGTCAGTTACCGTGTTCTTTTCTCACCATTCTTTTTCCCCCCACAACTTCAGAATACTTCCCGTGCCGGGGGGATAAGTGTTTTATTCCGTGTTTACAGTGGTCTCCTCCTTTCACAGGGCAGCCGCTACACGAGCTTTATGCAGGAGCAAAATCTCCTCTGCTTATCCTGGGTGAGACAGCGCCGGGCAGGTACGGTGCCTGGGCAGAGGCATTTCCTAAGGTAATTTTGGAGGGTTGTTTTCCCTAAGGAAGGAGGCGGCGCTCCTGCCTTCTCTCGGTGGCTTCGTGCCTGGCGCCGTGTCAGGAGAAGGGCAGGGGCAGCGGGTGGGCTCCTGCCTGCCCGGCTGCCCGTGCCAGCAGCTGGGCTTCCTACCGGGGTCGGGTTTTGGTCCCTGGAGACCTGAGGCTCAGTTCCCCTCTGACGCACTGGAGACACGCTCCAGCCCGGCAACGGAGTTTTGTTTGTGCCTGTAGTGAGTTGGAGTGTTGATTCTGAAGAGCAGGTACGTCATTTTTAAGTACGCAGGAACTCTAAACGCTGTACAGGAATTGTATCGGCAAGCACGAGCCCTTTCAGGCACATTTCTTGTGAAAGCCAGTGAAATTTAAATGTGCTGTTTCCCATTTAGAATTGAAGTCATCAGAGGTGAACAACTGCAGAGGGAACTGAGCTTCTGTATTAATCTCCCGAGGAAAATCTTTTCTGACAGCTGAGCTGTTGTGGCCGGAATAGGAGGTACCACTGAGCTTCCCCCCCATTGCGGAATCATAGGATCACAGCATGGTTTGGGCTGGAAGGGACCTTAAAGGCCACCCAGCGGCACCCCCTGCCCTGGGCAGGGACACCTCCCACCAGCCCAGGTTGCTCCAAGCCCCGGCCAACCTGGCCTTGAACCCCTCCAGGGATGGGGCAGCCACAGCTTCTCTGGGCAACCTGGGCCAGGGGCTCACCACCCTCACAGCCAAGAATTTCTGCCTCACGTCTCATCTCAGTCTCCCCTCTGTCAGTGTAAAACCCTTCCCCCTCATCCCATGGCTCCCCTCCCTGCTCCAGAGTCCCTCCCCAGCTTTCCTGGAGCCCCTTTAGGGGCTGGAAGGTCTCCCCGGAGCCGGCTGCCCAGGGACACAGATATTCCGCCCAGCAAAGGGCTGCAGGGAGAGGTTCACACTCGGGAGTTGTGCGCTCAAAGCCGACTGGAGCAGAACGGAGCCAGGAGCCCACACTTGGTGCCTGTGCTGGGCTCCGGACCCACCTTGGTGAGAGACCTGGGCACAGCGAGCGGGGAGAATCGCTGCAGAAACACATTTTGGAGCGTCCTGGTGCCACCATCAACCCAGGCTTGGCTGCGGGAGTAACTCCGCACAGTTTCTGTTTGCTTCTGATAGTGAAACTGTTAATTCTTCCCCATAAATACACCTATGCCTTTACTACAAATAATTCAGTGTTAATTCACAGTAAATTCCCTCATTTTGCAGAGATTTTAATTTATTTTTGCCATGGCTCCACACGTACCAGGAAAGGCCTTTTCGGTTTAAACTGGACAAGCAATTCGGAGGAACCATGTGCAGCTTCCGACGTACGTATTAAGCCCTAATATTAAGCTCTTGCAAGTTCATTTTGGAAAGCGCTCAGGGCTATAGCTCAGTTATCTAAGCAAATTAATCAAATGTGTCATTATTCCTTCTACATGTCACTTGCAGCTACAGTTAAATGCCCTTTTTTTTTTTTTAAAAAAAAATGCGATTGACGTTTGAAGCAGCAAGAATTTTCACATTTTGTTGGTGTGTGGATTGTTATCCTGTCTTTGAGCCCTGGCTCTGCCCAACCAGCCTTGGGCTTCAAAGTCGGCAGCAAAACGGGGTTTGGGTTTTTCTTTTCCCCGCGCATAAACTGCGGATTAATTTCTTCTCTCTACGTGGCTTTTACTTCTGGAGCATTTACGGTAATAATTATTTCTCGCTGATGAGAGCGTAACTTGAAACGCCACTTTCCGACAGCATCAGAGTAATTTTGTGATTAATTTTGTGAATAAACTGTTTATTGTTGATGTTGAATAGGTGTTTGCGAGCCTTTGCCTAGCGTGGGAGCCCCCCCCGGGATTTCCCACTCATGAACTCCATCATTGATGTGGATTTTTAAATTGGGAAAATCGTTAGTTTTGCTTTGCAGTTTACTGGAACCTCGAAGAGGCCAGAGTTGCTGTGTAACACCTGCCGTTTCTATCGGCTGGCTCTCAAATCGTGACATACGGTTGCCCCGCAGCGTCCCACGCTGCGCGGCCAGACGCAGGGCAGAGCTCAGCGGAACCAGGGGCAGGTGTCCCCGCTTCCCCTGGGATGGAGGATCCGAAGGGTCTTTTCCAACCTAAATGATTCCTTGGTTCTACGATCTGGCTCGTTGGTCGCTCACACGCCTGGTCCGTCCGTGTCCGCGCTCACAGGTGTGGGACTAACTGATAGGAAGAGCAGATTCCTTCTCCCTGCCCGAGTCCCTCCCTCGTTCGTGCGGCTGGCACAGCGCGTGTCACCTGCTCGGTGTCTGCTCTGCTTTTTGGCATTTCCCTCCCGGCTTTTAGTGAAACGTTCCGTGACGAGACGCCGCAGGTTGTTATTTCGAGCAAGCGGACACAGGCATTGCTGTGAGCAGCCCCTGCCCCGCAGCCACAGACTTCAGACTGATCTGGGGCAGAAATGGCAACACGAAGCCCTCGGGCACCCTGAAAAGCCACCCAGTCCCATGGGAGCTGGGTTGTCCCCATCTCCCCTTCCCCGAGGAGCCACGGTGTGGGGCTGCGTGGGGAAGGAGCCCCCACGTCGTGTCCGCACCCCGAGTGGTTCTGCTTTATGAGCCCCTGGGTGTTTCTTTGCCCTGTGACCGGGCGAGTGCCCTGCGTGGCAAAGTCCTGCTTTACGGATGGGTCTACACCCGGGAACTGTCTCGTCCCTGCGGGCACCACAGAGTCGGGAGGGACGCACACCAGGCGTGACCAGCCTGGGTGGCACCTCTCTGCCCCGGGAAGCATCGAAGTGATCAAATGGGTCGCTTTTCCTGGACATGTAAGGAAAAGCCCTGCGATGGAAGCAGGATTTGCAGCTGGGCGCTGGAGGGGAAGAGGGACTGATGGAAGCAAGCAACGGAGACAATGAAAGTTGTTTTTTTCCTAAGAAATATGTAGCTGTTTTGTTGCAGGCTGGTGGTCTTTTTGCCTTTAAATAAACGCAGAAGAGGTAAAATTACCTCTTTTTCTTTTATAGCCACTGTCCCCCTGACGGCTCCATGGGAGAGGACCTGAACCCACAGCTCCCCCCCTCCTCTGCGCTCGCCCAGGCCAGCGCCCGGGGAGCCGGCTCTGAGCTCGGGAGTGGATGGACGGGACGGGGGGGCAGGAGGAGACAGGACGCGCTCCTTTTACGTGTCTCTCTGTAAAAAAAAAACAAAAACAACCAAACAAACCTCCAAACAATACATGTGCTGCGGAAGGAGCGTTAATTTTTGGAGATTCCCAAGGCTGTCTGTAATACTACAGTATGCTGCGCTTCTGGAGCGTGGTTTTATAGTTATCTGAATATTTTGAGTAATAATATTCTATAGAATACAGTTGGGTTTATCATCCTGTTTTATTCTAGTTCTACTGCAGTGAACCCCCGCTGTCGGTAACACCAGTTATCCCTACTGACGAACGTAAGGGGATGGCGACGCGACAGGGTACAGCGGGAGCACGATGGCTGGGGAGGAGCGCAATGGCTGTGGGGGCCGTATGGCCTCCCCGGGGGTAAGCAGCGCGACCTCGGGCAGTGCACAACCTTCTTCCTTCCTGCGGTTTATATTTAGAAGCCCTGCAGGTGAAGCGTGGGGACGCGGGGAGCCACTGGCCGCAGGCAGGTTTCCATCCCCTGGCAAGTTTGGGAAATCATCCCGCGAGCACCAGCTGGGGCCGAGCTGCCGGCTACGAACGGCTATTTCTGTCCTTCCTTTCGGCACAGAATTAGGGCAGAATCTGTACTTCATTTCCTCGATTCCTCTTTGCTGGGACGCGGTTTCACCGAGCCGCGCGTCACCCTCGCCTCCCGCGGCGCAGGATCCGGCCCACGGCACACGCACCCACCGGCCTGCGCGGGGGGAGCTGGTGGCCGGGAGATGGCGACGTGAAGGCGAGAAGAAACGTCCCCCGCACGCCTGCAGCCGCTCCCTGCCCGGCCGAAGCCCCGCTGTCGCCCACTTGCTCTCTGTTCCGTGGGTCGCTGCCGGCCGGGGGGGGCAGAGGAGACCCCCCACCTCCTCGCCGAGCATCCCTGCAGCCCTCTGGGACGCGGGCTCGGCCTTTCTGTGGCTGCTACCAGTGAGATCTGTCCTGTCCGGTTAAATCTCAGCGTGCCAACTCAGTGTTTTATGGTAATAACACAAAACTTCTCTGTAACAAAATCGCCAGCCTCATAGGACACTCCAAGAGCCTTTAGGCTGTCTGTGAGCTACTGGCCCCCAGATCTGCGCAGGGCAGGAGAGAGCCCGTGTTTCTCTGCAAGAGTTCAGCAGTGCCATTGTACAACCTGGTCTCCCATCCCGGGGATGGAGGAGTGCCTGATGCGCCGGCATGGGCCAGAGAAATGACAGGAACCTCATGGAGTTCAACCAAGAAAAGTGCAAAGTCCCACACTGGGGAGGAATCAGCCCCCAGCACCATCACCAGTACAGGATGGGTGCCAACTGGCTGGAAAGCAGCTCTGCAGAGAAGGACCTGGGGGCCCTGGTGGACACCGAGTTGACCATGTGCTCCCGGGGCAAGGAAGTCCCCCAGCACCCTGGGCTGCGATCAGGAGGTGATTTAAAAATACAGAAGCGAGCAATATGCGCTTCCAGTAGTTACCCAGCCTGTGATTTTGCTGTGGATATTCCGGTTTATGTGTTCCCTATTGCAGAAAGAGTAATTAAAATGCAAGTTTCTGGTGAGGATTTCTGTAAGAAGGATGATCCCATTCCTCCAGTCCTTCCTTCCTTCCTTCTGCTGGGAAAGCAACAAGAATTAATTTCGTCAAGGCTTGAATGAAATCCACAGGCCCTGGTGGGCATAGAGATTTCTCCGACGTGCAACAATAAACCACTGAGATTTCAGCATTTGACCCAGTGGCCGGACGCTGCCGTTGACAAAGACGCGGTGGCAGCATTGTGGCTCTCACAATGGAGCGCTGCGCTGCTGGCACCCAGCCCCAGGAAGACCAAAAGGACCCGCAAAAATAATTTCCTTTCAAGAAGAGCCAAACTGGAAACATGCAGCACCCTCGTGGATGGAAAACCGCTTGGTTTTGGCAGGTGTCATTCTGTTCACTAATTATCCTAAACAAAAGAAGAGTGAATTGTCTGTGCGAGACTCTAATTAATTACTACCCATCAGGAGCTTCTTACGCAAGAGCTGTCATCAGCAAAGCAGGGAAAGGCACTGAGAAACTCTCACTAGGAGATCTGAAAATCAGTCTTGATGGCTTATGAAATAATGCGGTGTCCTGCTGTTAGGGAATGAATGGAAAAACAAACGATGAAGAGAGATGGAGGAAAGGAGATCCTAGGGGGGGGCTTTTAATGTTGATGAAAAGCCTCGGACAGCGAGGTCTCTGGGCTGCGTGGAGCCTGTGTACGATAAAGGTCACGGCAGCGCACACTTCTGTTCGTATTTCAGCTGTAATTAGAGTGCCTTGTCTTGCCTCTCTCGCCACCAGCGATGCACAGCACCTCTTTGCATAGGCCTAGATGGGTCCCTTCGGAATGCAAATGAAGCTCATTTCCCATCCCTGGAAATTACTTTTAAAACATCCGCTTATGTCTTTAAACCCGAGCACAGCATTAAGGACAGATAACAAACGCGAAAACTTTCTGGTGCTACTTTTACAAAGCTGCTTCTCAGCAGAGAAACTCGTTTCAATATTGAAACCAACGGCTTGTCAGCGACGTCACTTTGGGAGGAAGAATGGATGTGATGGGAAAGGCAAGGAACAGACTCGCTGTTAATTCTCCCAAATCAACGCTGGCAAGACAATGCTGGGAGACTTACAGATAGGCGGGCAGGAGACGCAGCGCAGGCTGGAACTTGTGCTGGAAAGAAACACTCAGAGACTTATTTCAAGCTTCAAATGATGATTAAAGAGCGGGGCCAGAAGAGCCTGGCAGCGAAATAATTATTTAGTCTTCTGCCTGCCTAATGTCAAAAGCGAGTTGCAGAGCCCGGGTGCTGTTTTGTAGAACAGCTTGCCATCCCTCTGCTTTCGGTTGTGTGGTCGTGAAAACACCAGCTGAAGAGCTGTGCAGCCGCGGCTCCGAAGTGGGGAGCGATGGCTGCTCCGCTCGGGGACCCGCAGAGCGCCCTGCTGGGGGGCTCGGGCCTCAGCTCCCTTTCTGCACCCTCCCGCGCCCCCGCGCCACGTCCTCTGGCCGCAGCAGGAGGAAAGATGGTACGGAGAGATTCCTTCCTACAACTGCGTCTAACGTGGGGGAGGTTTGCTGGGTTTCTTCTTGTTTTCGAGCCGTAGGATTTCGAAATGCACTCTGAAAATACAGACAGCATTTTATTTGCACCTTGCCCTCAAACTGTGGGTCCCTTTTGCTCTTTTTCTGATATGAAAATAGGTGTTGAATTAGGAGCCCTGTCCTTATCACTCTGCGACGATTAACATCCAATTTCCTATCTGGGGTTTAATAGATTGCTCTCTAAACACTTGGAGCTCTCTAGCTGAGGCAGCCGCTCCGGCGTTGTTGCATTAGCTAGGTTAGAACTGCACTAGCTTTTCAGAATTCAGCATATCTGAAGACAATATTTCAATGCAAGTGCCGCTTTGTGACACCTTCGCGGAGCTGCCCGGAGCCATTAAGCAGTGACAGTGACCAGAAGCACGAGCCAGGTTAGTGTCATTGTTCGAGGCAAACGAGAAGGGCCAAAAGCCAGCAAGAAACGAGCTCTTCACAGCCCGCCCGGCTGAAATGAGCAAAGGAAGAAAAAATTCAACTTCGATGATGATTTGGAGACCGTGGGTTTGGAAGTACAGATTCAGCCCCACATTTTCTAAGCTGACCACGCACCTTCCGCATCCATTGCTGAACACCCTCCGTCCTGCTTCCTCCATCGCCAGCAGACACAAACCAGCTGGCCCCGTGTTTAGCACTCCCCTCTGCTCCCGTCCAATCTACGGGCAAATACAGGGGGGCTTCAGAGAGCAAATATCTCCGCTGCTGCCATTACGTCGGCAAAACAAACGACGAGGATTGAGTTTAATACGCACCGCTCCAATCACAACCTGAAGCTGGTCTCGCCTGCCATTGAAGCGGTCGGAAGTATTCTGACATTCGGTGCTCTAAACAGCTGTTGTTCGTTTTATCTTGTTTTCTTCTAACTTATTTGGATCAGTTACTGTCAGGCTAAAACATAGAAGGTTTTTCTTTTTGTTTTAAAAATTTGCTCTGTTTTTTTTGTAGGCAAAATGTAGTGTGTAGAAGACAGTGGGACTTTTCTTGCCAATTTGAGATCCTTTTTTCACACTGCTGGAAATCACAGGGTTAGAATCTAAAGTCTAAACGGCTACTGCTTTGGTATGTTTTTAGAGAGCTGATGTTAATTAGCTGACCCTAGTAAATTAACTGATTGGTAAAATGGGTTATGTTAGTGGAGTTGTACCCTGACTGAATTAGACACAGTTTTTGGACAGGATTTTCTAGATCTAGTGAAAGACCTAGATGCAAACAAGAAAGCTAAATAGGATCTTATCTGTGTAAGCCTCCTTATGTGGAGAAAAATTACTTCCCTGTGCATTTACTGGATTAACCCTGCAGATTGTGCCGCTGTCTTCTTTATCCGGTGTTACCGACAGACCAGGAGCGCTTGGTCCGGCTTGCTCGGAGTGCTCCGTGCCCTATTTACGACATCCAGTGACCTGGGAGAGGAAAAGCAGAAGGCTGGCTCAAATCCTTGAAAGACCATGATTCCTAAGGAGAATGATGTCCTCAGTCCAGATGAACTACTGGAAAAAGGGATGAGAAGCACGGGAGCGCTAACAGCCAGCGTGCAGGGACACGGTCCTCCTGCTGCTGAATTTCTCTCAGGAAAAACACTGCAACGTACAAATCTAATTGTAGCTCCTAACAGGCCGTTTGGAGCCATCCATTCTTCAGGGCTGAGCAAAACACGTCGAGAGCTGAGGCAAGAAGTGTGAAGTGGCAGGAACCTGTCACCTAGACACCTTCCAAGACAAAGCGTCACAGGCCAGTTTACAGACATTCGTAAACGTTACAGACTGGCAGATCAAGACCAGAAAAAGGAGGCCAAAGTCTGTGGAAGAAGCACCTCTTTCGTTACGTGCAGCAATGCGGTAGATGGGATGAGACCCCTGTACGTGCCTCGTGCTTATGGTAGAGTGACTCTGATGTGGCTCTTGTCATTTTTCCTGGTAGCAAAAGAGAGCAAATCACTTTGCAAGGCACGTATGAGAAGTGGGGCTCTATTTCAGCTCAGCCGTGGGCCTTCATCCCCCACCTGGGCTCTGCTGGAGGAGCGTAGTCTGTGGCTCCATCGCACGTGGCCATGGCCATGGATCCTGTTGATGCCAGTCTGTGGACTGGCTTCACTTCAGGTCCGACTCATCGCTACGGACCCGCCCAGCAACCACTGGGATGCCCCAAGAGCCTCAGGACGGAGCTTGGAAATCTGCCTGGAGGAATGATGAGGTAGTAAGGTCCATGTTAGAGCAAAACTGGCACAAATCTCATAAAGTGCAATAGCTGGGGTTTTTTTAGATCACTTAAAATTATTTCTCCTAAGCAGCTGTAAGGAAATGATAAGCAGAACAGATTAATTGGTTGAGCATATATCCAGTTGGGGTTGCTGATGTGCGAATACCCTGCCAGAAAAAAACTAGTGCATGAACAGAGTCATGGAATAACGGAGGTGTTCCTCCAGAAGGGGCTCTGGAGGTTGTCTAGTCCAACCCCTTGCTCAAAGCAGAGCCAGCCAGGGCAGGCTGCCCAGGACTGTGACCGGTTGGGTTTTGATAGTTGAACAAGTTTAAGGTGTTAATTTGCAAAATTAATGGAGAAGGGGTTGTGCAAGAATCATTGCTTGGGATTTCCACAATTGATGTGGGAAGAGAAAGGCCCGTGGAGAGAACGGGTTGAAACTTCACTGAAATTTGTGCTTGTAACTATCTGTGAAGGATAAATGATCTTAAACCTGAGTTTCGTAGTAGTGTTGAGCCTTTAATACTTGTTTCAAAGTAAACCTATTTTTCAGTTCCCTGCAAAATATTAATTTTTAGTTAAATAAAGTGGCTGGATTGCTGTCATTTTACAAAATCAAACATTTCCCAGCAGACACAGAATGCTAGCTTTAATGTCAGGACTTAATTTCTTGTATCCGTTACATGTATTACTTGTGATCAGATCAGTTTATTAGATGGAACTTTAGCCGGTTCCTTCATAAAATACAAGGACCTTCCAGCCTCAGCTGTTATGCAAGACATGAGCTGAAAAATATTGTTAGCAGCTATTTTTTCACAGAATTCATCAACATCTAGCCAACAGACCAGCCCTCCCTCCTACAGTTTTATAAACTGGGCTGGATGCATCAACGCTTGAGTTTTAGGCTGCCAGCCAGCGAGTCCTCACCGCGAGGACTCGAATTACTCACCAGCAGGTTTCTCTGCAAGTGTCAGCTGTGACCCCGACCGCCACTTTCCACTCCGACCCTCTCAGGGATCTAGATATTCAGAAAAGGCTCGGTCGAATGAATCAGCTCCGTGTCTGACAGCCTTCTCAATCAATGCTGGGTGGCTGAGGGGGAGGAAGAGGAGCGAAGTGCGTGTACTGATCCGTACACAAGCAAGGCTGGGGAGAAGCTACAGCACACTAGCTAAGGGACAGAACCGTCTTCCTTTCTCAGTATTTTCCCTGAAAGAAACAGTCTCGTCCTGCCCTCCCTGTTAAACCCGATCCCTTGGGGGCAGGGGTTAAGGTGGGCCCTTTCGGGGCTGTTACGAAATACATTGAACCTTGAACCGAATCAATGGGAACGCTTTTCCAAAACAGGGCACAAAATCGTACACCTTCCTGCTGATATTTTTCTGCTCCGTTACATGTATTTTACAGGGCATCCAGCGCTTCCCAGCTGATGTCTGCGATGCTGCCCCAGGGCTAAGAATTCCCCCGATGCCCAGCCTCCTTCTTACAGCCCAGTCTATAGAGACAAATGGGAGTCTGGGCCATCCCAGCAAGTGCTGGAGTGTTACTTCTGCACTGAAACGCTCTTGTCTTTAACCAAAATATTCTGGTTTTCAAACTTATTTCAGAAAGAGAAATCACCCGTGGAATTATCCTCACTGGCTTTGGACTATGACAAAACCTTTCATGCCATCGCTGCTTCCCATCTCCCGACATCCCGACTGCTGCAAGCTACACCCGCATGCTGCTTTATAAATGAGAAATTCCAGCGGTCGCATACCATCCTCGGCTTTGCTTCAGGGCTGCAGAGAAGCAGGCTATGTTTAAAAACTACACTGCATTTTAGAAGATTTTAAAATCAGTAAAATGAGCTTCAGTGGTTTAGTGAGCTACTGCCCTTTTCGTACGGAAAGATAGTTGATCTTTTCTGGGGAAGGTGGTCTGTTGGGTGGTAGGGCTGCCTGGATTGCTGTATTTATCCATTTACATGCATGATTTGGGAATCAATAGCGCTCTCACAAGCAGTGAGAGTGAAAAGACTTATTAACAGCCTCCCAAATGAACTTCAGAAGGGCTAGGAAGCGCGTCCTTCTCAGCACAGCTAACTGTTTCACGTACTTCTCACAAATAGGTTTCCGATAACGCTCCAAGCAAGCCAAGCAGGAGCGGAGTGCCTGCCCTGCACCTTGTCCCTCTGCTCAGCCTGCCTTCTCTCAGCTCTTGAAAGCAAAAGCGACAATTCTCCTACTTCTGGTATTAAACATGGAGGGTAAATTTCACTGCCTGACCACGGGAGCTCAGACAGCATCTGCTATACCCCATTTAACTTCCCTCTGTTTGATCTATGTGAGCTTCTTCAGCTATTTCAGCTGCAGTGGAAGGACAGAGATGGGAGCACAAACGTTCATTAATTATGCCCAATGAATTAATTCATTGATCTCTTACAGTATTCAGGGTATTTATTTCCTTCCCCTATTTCCATACTGTCCTATTAATCTCCTAGCAGTCTGCAGCCTTTTCACCTGAATTCCTTTTTCTGGTACCAAGGCCTTTATGGAAGAGGAGAGGAGATGACAAAGCCATTTGGGTTACGTGAAGTGAGGGCATAGAGGAAAGACCACAATTGTGGGGGGGGAGCTACTGGCCATACCCAGAAATCTCCTCCTGATCCTCTCTGAAGAGAGGAATTTTGGACGGTGGGTAACGGGGTAACAAACCGAGATCAAACCCAGAAGACCGTGCAAAATACCACAAAAGGGTGGTGTCTTCTCAGTGGAAGTTGTGGGGCTGCGCTGCCTGTGGGGGGAGTGGCGGAGGGCACAGGAACTGCAGGAACCAGGACACTTTTCCGCCAGGGATGTCCTTGGTGGTGCAACACCAACTAGCTGAGCAGCAGAGGCGAGACTGGGGAGGGAAGTAATTTCACCTTAGAGAGAAAAATTTTCCTTTTTCTTTTGGCACTGGAGTAAGGGCTGTGTTCTCCTGCGCTTCCCCTTATTTTTAGCGTCGCTAATATCAGCCATCCTCATTCAAAACACATTTGCTTTTACTCCCTTTCTATTTTAATAGGAAACGTATCTTCTTTTTACTGTTTTGACAGTACCTCGCTGAAGCCATTTATTCTATTCTGTACAAGCTCTCCTACCACATTTATCGCCAAAGTATCTGAGTGCATTAAGCAAAATGACTAACATCTGCCAGGTTATTTTTTCCTCTCGGTCTCCTCAGGAAAAAAAAATAAAAAAGGATGCCATGGTGTCCTATTTTGGTAAGCGGGACTTTTCCCCCGTCCTCTTTTACATATACATTGCTCTATTTTTTTATAGTAGAGAAAACAAAGCCCGAGAAACGTACACTTCAATAATTGGCGACGCATTTATTAATGATGTTTACTTCTTGGTTCATTCCGTATCCTCAGATTTGATCCTGAGACAGTTCTACTTTCTGGCCACAAAGCCGTAGCATCCCTCCACCGACGGGCAGCAATGAAGCCGTCAGCAATGCTCTTCACCCTACTAGGAGGCCTCTGGGCTACGGTGGGCTTGCAACACAGAGGATCAGGCAGGTGAGAACCCTGCACTTGATTTTGTTTTATGGGGAACTTGAGTAGAGCCCAGGATAGTCACTGCTGAGGCGACGCTCTGCAATGTCCTGTGTACTCACTGGAGTTTCTGAAGTGCTGCGAGCTTCCTTCCCAGCTGCATCACGCCGCAGTACTTAACTGGGAGGTGACGAAGGCGTGAATAACTGCAGTCAGGCCATACACCAAAATGGGGCAGAAATGGTAAGAAGCCACTGGGAGATGATGAAAAGCATGACTCAGACCGGTGAGAGCTCAGTGTCAACGCTGCATCCAAAACCACTCCCGCGTTACTGCCTGGACCGATCACTTGTGCATCATCTCCACGCTGTTGGCATCTGAGTGTTTACTGACTGGGGTGGGACCTTGTAAGTGAAGGAACACGCTCCCACTACTGGGGAACAGACGTCCCCCTCCGGAAAGCACTCAACGCCTCGTAGTGTATTATCCTGCCAATTCCTGTATGGAAGGCACTGGGATCCCAGGGTCAAAAGTTTAAGCATGAAGCGACTCCGGAGAATGAGAACAGATGCCTCCCTCCTACCTACTGGGAGGAGGAGACCAATTCATCACTGCAGTAAAACTGTTTCATCTCCGTGCCTTGGCCTGAATTTTGCTGAGCTGTGAATATTAGATTCAGAGAGAAGGACTTGGAGGTGGCCTTTGGCAGCTTCTCTGGACTCTCACAGGAACGGGGAGGTGTTGGCCAATAACCCGACGTGCCACAAGTGGGAATCTTCAGGATTTGCCTGACTACTGTGTATTTGAGAGTTAAATAGGTATCTGTGGGGAGTGACAGTGGCATTGATCATGCAGCATTGGTCGGTGTAAGTCACTTACCGCCTTTTCACAAGACTGGCAGGATATCAGTCAGATTTATGGGTATTAGGTCCTTTAGGATGTTTAGAGCTTCTTGAAAATGAAAAATTTGGGCTCATGAATGGTATTTGCTAAATATTAGTACAGCAGTGTAAGAAGAGTAAGCTTTGCAGCTTTCAGTATTCAGCTCTAGTGCGGATTATGAGCTCTCTGGGTCGGTGGAATATCTTAATGCCATGGACGACTCCTTGGAGTTGACTTGGCAGATTCAGCGGAGGAAGATAAGAATAACACAGCCTGTGATATGATCACAGCGTGAGCTCTAAGGAGTTTCTTAATTTCATCCTCCCTTTATCAGCCTCTGCTATCAGTATTGAAGTTTCCAACAGGATGTCAGCAAGCCAGAGAGCGGTGAAGAGAGGAGGATCATTCGAGTCTGCTGCTGCAAGCCAAGATGCAGCAGTAACCACCAGGTCCTCCTCCCATCAGGGCGAAGCACTGCTGTCTATTAGGTTTTGGAACTTCGTCAGCGTTCCTGAATCGTTGACTGAATCAGGATTACTGATATTTCTTGTTGCCAGGGAGTTAAAAGATAATATGTGCTGCCTGAAGGCTGTGGGGGACTAAGAGCAAGATCTCAATTTTCCTGGCCTTGTAGTCTAGAAGATAAGGTTTTCTTTCAGCCGTTTGAGGATTTTGTGTCCTGCCATAACTTATTTCTGTTCAGTGCTTACAGTTAAGAAACAACTCTCCTAAACACTCCATTCCGAACAATCAAGGATTCGCCTGAACCGCAACCACAGAGATTGAATCTAGAATCTAGGGGAGGGTTGCTGAACCCGACCTCGCTGTAGAGTTTCACTGGGTTTAACCCTCTTGCATGTCGGACTCTTGATCAGGTTTCTTACACGTGACTCTCTGACCAAGGCAGCAGACGGGGTGGAGGGGGGAGAAATCATTTTGCTTCTTACTTACTGCTCCTGCAAGCTATCGAAATGCTACAAATGCTTTTGCAGCCCAAATTTTGTGAAAGGTATTGGCATGTTTTGAGAGGCCTAGAAAAAAAATTGTAAAAATGTTTGAAGAGCAAAGAAAATGCCACGTATAATGAAGAGTTTGATCTACTTGGCTTATCAAAAAGTGGATTAAGCAGTGACTTGATTAGCATGTAAAAGGCTGTAAGTTTTTGGGTTAGCAGGGGAGGGCGTAAGAACGACTGTTTGAAAGCTGAAGTCAGACAAGTTCAAATCGGAGTCTTAAGTACATATTTTATTGTTGTCAGTGAGCAACCAGAGGAACAGACTGCTAAGTGGTGACCTCTCTGTCCTATCTTCTGACCCAGGCTGGGTGACTTTGGGAGATAAGCTTTAGTCAAATACAGTCCTGAGCAGGAGGAAACTGGCGAAATGTAATGGCCCATGAAGTACAGAAGGTCAGCCTGGATGTAGTGCTGGTCTAGCTTGCCTCTTTTGGAGGCAACTGGGACCTGCACGGCTTATTCTTTCCCAAAACCACATCCTTCACATGACAAAAATGAAGGTGGTGTTCTCATCCTTACCCTAAGGGTGAGGCTTAGGGCAGGCAACGCCTGTGTAGTGGTGCAGACCAGTAGGTGTCCATCCATGTTGGGCAGTGCATGGGGCCATCAGCCACCCCAGCACTTGGGGCCACGCCGACCAGGGCTTGCAGAGGCTGGCAGCTCCCTCTCAAGCAGGGCTCCTGCACGCACTGCCACACAGGCCGCTTTGGCCACTGTGGCTTTGCACGGGGGCGAGCCGTCCCTGGACAGCCGAGTAGTAACGCGCTATGGCACCAAGTGGCCTTCCTCTGCAGGAACGGGAGGTGGGCACGGAGGCAAGAGCCCAGCTGGCTGCTCTGCAAGGGGATGGCTCCCGTTTCTGCCAAAACTCAGCTGGAGTCCCTGTTGCCCCAGCCCCTGGTGTCTTGCTTTGGTGCGAGACAACACAGTTCAGCTCCTGTGACCAAACAGAAGCCTCCTCAGTTCCACATCCAACCACAACGCTGGGAAGAGTTGTCCAATATAGTGGTGCACGTCTTCCTTTTTTTGGGCTTCAGACTGGACAGGCTAGTAAATGTCTACAAGCGGTATTTTATTGACAGAGGAAAGGATGAGGTGATAAGCGATAATGGCGCAAAACGCTCTAGAGAAATGCTTTCCAGTTGCTTTAAAAATTTTGGCAGTACAGCATCGTGTATTCATGGAAGTTGCCTTTTCTTCTGTACCCTTGTTTGCAACATGAAGTAATGAAGGAAATACCCAAAATCGTCATTTGAATTACCACTGTTAGCGGTCTTACACTTTTTTTACGGTACATGTACAGAAATAAATTTGCCTTTATTGGGGTGGTGAAATGAACTTTTGTTGATAACTAGTTTTATTTTGTGTATGCTAAAAAGCAACTTCTGTATATTATAGAAATCTCTTAAGCAGCTATTAACTCTTAGCTTTACCACAACGTAACTGACCAGCTATACAGCCAATCTTTTTTCCCTCTTTATGTAGCACAAAACTTTCATTCAATATTGTTCTTTTACACTGCACTGCATAAAGGCTGGTTTATCAAGACCTGGTATGGTCTGTACTGGGGGTCTGTGGGACACGAAGCTATGGGATGGTACTTGAGCAAGAACGACAACACAGCAGCCTTCTGTTCCGCTTTCAGAGGCTGTAGTCATTCATCCCTGGAAAAAATCAAGGGCCTGCGTGTCATCCACAAATAGCGAGATTAACTCTTAATTCAAAAGGTTTTATAATGAATACACTTGGGTTTTGTATTCTGGATTCTGAGGTTTTGGGAGTCGGAGCGGGTTCTTTTAGCCTTTTAAATGCTGCTCCTCAACCGTGAAGACTAGAAACTTCCTCTTACAAAATGTGAACCAAGTTCTTCACATCTTTACTCCAGAAACTTGGCCTTTGATGAAGACATCAAACACCCAAAGGCCTTGCATCGCTGTTAGGATCAAAGAGAGGTTCCTACCGTAACGAAACCTGATAAAACCAGTTATCCTTATCTCCCACACCACGGGGGTTTGCGGGTGGTGTGACCAGCCAGCGGGGTTAGCGTACGGATATGAGACATTTTGCTGTTGTTAGCTTTAAGGTAAGAGGCTGTTTGTTGGCCAGCCTGGCCAGGCTGTGCCGGCATGGCTTTCCATGGGTGCGCAGTGGTGCGGACCTTCCAGGGGACGTGTGGTGCCCCTGCCGCGGCTGTGCTGGGGTGTCCCCTGCCCCGTGCCTTCGGCTGACAGGTGCTGTGGGCGATGTTTCCAAAGGCAGGTCCTCAAAGCGCCACGAGCTGCTTCCTCGCCTGCTCTGCCGCTATGGATGCAACGATGGAACTGGCTTTCTGCTTTATTCCCGGGCAATTTGCCACAGACCTTCCCTCAAAACTCACCTTTGCCCAGCAGGGCTGTTGGCCAAACCCCGCGAGCGAGGCCCGAAGGGTGCTCGCTGAGGGGGGGGACACGACACCCTCCTGGCTCCCGCGGGCGCTGCTGGGCCCCGGCTCCCCAGGCAGGGCCGGGCCGAAGGCTCCGCAGGGACCCCCCCGGCACTGCCGCCCCCCCTCACCGCGGCCGCTGCGGGTCTGGTGGGCCGCAGCCCCCGCCCGCCGCCTGACGGCCGGCCGGCTGCCGCTTCCCCTCAGGCCGCCCCCGCCCGGCGGACGGGAAGCGGGGCGCTGAGGCGAGCCCGCCCCGCGCCCACAGGGGACGGCGCCGCTCCCGCCCGGCAGCGCGGGGAAGGGAAGGGAAGGGAGGGGAGGGGAGCGGGGTGCAGCCCAGCCCAGCCGAGCCCAGCCCAGCCCAGCCCAGCCGCCGGCGCAGCCCTGGCAGGTGGTGGCCCCGATAGCTCCGCCGCGCTAAGCCGCCGCCGCTCCCTGCTCGCCCCCCGCTGCCATTGCCGGCGCCGGCTGGGGAGAGCCGGCGGAGCCATGGAGCTCTGAAGAGCGGCGGCTGAGGGGGGAACCGCGCCGCCGCGGGGAGAGCAGCACAGCTCCCGGAGGCTGCCGGCGAAGGTAAGCGCTTCCCCGGCTCCCTGCCCGCCGCTCCGGGCCGGGCGGCAGCGGCGCTGGGCTACCGGCTGCGCCTGGCCGCCGCTCGCCGCCCCCGGCCGCCGCCCGGGGCCGTGTCTCCGTCAGCCCCCGGCGAGGGAGGGAGGGATCCCCCGGGGGTCCGTTAGCCGGCCTGCCGCGGGGCCGGGGCGGCGGGGGGTCCCGGGGGGCGGCCGGGAGCCGCTGGGTGGCCGGGGCCGGGCAGGGGGTGCGCGGCATCGCCACCTGCGCGCAGCAGGTTGGGTTGAGAAAAACATCTTCGTCACTTGTGGGTTGTTTCGGTGGTTTCAGTAAGTTTTGTCGTAGTGAATCACATGGCATTAAGAACTAATAGTTTAAAAACAAAATAAATAATTTGGGGGGGGGGTTTGGCTTTCCAAAGAGGGAAGATGTACTTTAAATGATGTTGTGGGGTTTTTTTTCCCTAAATTATTTTCTTCCATTTTTTTTCCAAATTTCTGTCAGAATTACTCATTTTGGGCTGGTTAAGGCTGTCTTGTCGCAGCAGCACACCTGGGAGTCGTGTTCCCCCCGCGGTGGTACCGCCTCTGCGAGGGGCCAGCCATCGGCTGGACCACCCGCTCATCCTTCCCGCTTCTTCTCGGGTCAGCCCTCCCAACACAAATTTCTTGGTGACATTTTCTCTTCCAGGCATCACAGCGATGCATCATGTTCGTTAACATGTGGTTTGAGTCAGTTGTTTGGTGGGTTTTTTTTTTTGTTGTTTTTTTTTTTTTTTTCCCTCTGATTCTCCTTTTCTCACTTGGGCGCCTGGTGGGAGTTTAGAGAGGATCTGGAAGTAAGTTGAGCGTTTCCTCTGCGGAGCTCCACGTCAGCTCCGAGGGGTGCCGGGCAGGAGAGCAGAGAGCGGTGCTCCCTTCACCTCCCTAGGTGAAGGTTGAGGAGCAGTAAATCGGTTCTGATAGACAACCAGCTATTTACTTGAAGCCTGTCAGGGTGGAACGTAGCCACGGAGGTAAGGAGTTGTTTTCTGTGGTGCTCAGCAGTAGAAAATATCCCAAGAGGTCAACTGCACCAAAGAGAGAATTCCTGATAGATTTGTAAGTTGTCTTATTAGTGCAATGCTTTTTGTTTTTTTCCTCTGAAATTCTGATGTCCAGACAAAGCAGCAGTGAGTAAGTTGAATAATTGCATTTGCGTGTTTTAAATCCAATGAAACAGAGAACTTTTTTATACCACTTTGAGAGAGACACTTGCGTGCTGCATCCCTCACTGTTGGCTCCAGAGATGGTGACCAGATTGTAAACAAATCTCTGACTTACAAGTCGTCTAGAATCTAAAGCTTTTTAGTACAAAGGGTGCTTTTCTAGTACGCTGTTCACTAAACTGGCTGCATATAGCAGGTTATTCATAGTAATTATCTGCTTCTCTTGTCATTTCATCTATTTTAATATGTTGCCATGTGCCTGCTGAGGTACTCCAGGTACACCTATATCTTACTTTATTCTTATCTTTAGACATTTTAGATTCCAGTAAACCATTTTTACTGTAATGCTTAAACATGGTCCCGAAGTAAGATTCAGCCTTGTTGGCTGCTTCTTCCAAAAACATATTCAGGTTGAATTTGCATCCAGGTGCAAAAATTCAAGCCAAGCCTACTGTGTGTCATGGAGATAAGTGGTATACCAAATCCTGATCCATATTTATAGGTAGGACCCTTTTCTCATTTTCTGGTAGTAAACAGCGCGCTACCTTCTGCAAATACAGCCTCTCCTCTTCCTAGCTGGGTTGCAAAAACTCTTCATTGATCTTTGTGCCTTCTGGTTACTGTAGTTTCCTTATTCACAGTTACTTTTGCACCAGTGTGTGCCTTTGTATATTTGATGAAAATCTCACTGTCCAAACCATTTCCCACACCTGTTGGTCTGACCTTGCTGAACGGAACCATCAGATCCTTCTGCTGCTGCCTCTCTTGCTGCTGTGAAGTACCGTGAAGGTGCTACAGAGAGTTGTCCTGCTTTGTTCGTCGTCTTCCCTCTCGCTTTTCCGGGCATTCACCAACCACTCCGTTTGCCCAGCGCTGACAGCTGTGTGTCCCAGACCTTCCTGGTCTTCCCCAACCACCCCTGTACGTACTTCCCGGCTCTGCCCACCTCACGCGGAGGCCTCTCCTTATTCACCATTCAAATCCTTGCTCAAGAGTCTGACTTATCTATCGGGAAGCTTAGAACAGATTAGCTGACTAATCGTCTCTGTGAACAGTAGTCTTATTTAAAAAGTCATTACAATCAGCTACCTTGCATTTCCATATTTGAAATAGGTAGCCATGGGTAGATTTGTAAAATCCTTCCTAAAATGACAGTTTTAAATGCTGACAGGTTGGGCCAGTTGGGGTGATTTGTTTTACCCAAACAACCCTGCCCTGGAGTGATCCAAGCTGTCCCGGTGTAGATGTGGGTAGTTCTTGTGCGTTGAGAGAAACCTTTATTTGTTTAAATTAAATGTCTATTATGTAGGAAATAAAGCATGTAAATCTTTACATCAGTTCCATCAGTAAATGAAATTGTACAGTTATGGCAGTAGGATAAATATAGCCTTAGCAGATGGAAAAAAATATTAGAAAGGCGTAGAACGGATGACGATGTGAAAGAACTCCCCAAAACCTGAAGGCTATTGCAAATGAATGTGTGTCTACAGGCATTAAATATTGTTTCTGAAGCAAAAGGATATTAATCTGATGTTACTACTCATGCTCTGGTGTTCCGTGTCATCCCCCCCCCATCGTATTTCTCTTAGTTTAGAGAATTAAAATAATTTGTCAGCCTCACTTTCAGATTCTTGCTGCTGCAATGTTTTGGTTTCAGGCAATGCAGAGGAATGGTTACTTAGCTGGTTTAGGTAAAACATGTTAGCTGAATTTCTTTAATTATGAAAATATTTTTCGTCTTCAAAAACTTGTTTGTACAATAAAAGGACAAATTGATAGTATCACGTTCCTTGCTAAAAACATGCATGAAAGGCCTGTTTCTCTTTGCGGTTAGTGCCGTTCTGTGAGTGTAAAATGCCACCGGTTCTGTTCGTCTGGAAGCCCTACGTGCCATTACATCTCAAATAGTTTAAGTGTATATCCCTGATTCAGGTTAACATATGTTAAGAGAGTGTGATGAATGGTACAGAGTAGGTAAATCAAGAACTTTTTTCCTGATCATACATACAAGAACAAGTACACATGCAATGAAATTGAAAAATTCAAGACTGTTAATTTTTTTTTTTTTCATTAGATGTATAAATAGACTGAGGGACTATTTGCCAGGGCGTTCTTGATGCACAGAACTTGGCTAGATCCAAGATAATTTCTGTAAATCACAGAAATATCCAGAAGTGTGAAAAACTGTGCAAATACTAAAAAGACAATTTTGGAGAGCTGCAGAAAAGATGTAAATGTTTATCCTTCATAGCTTAAGCCAGTCTCTGAGAAATAAGGCTTGGAGGAAACTTTCTAGGAGAGCAGATTATTCTACGTCTGCCTACAGTGGAATTTCTTGCACTTTCTGTTGAAGCATCTGGCGTTACTGTCAGTGATGAGAAAATAGATTAGCGGATGATGATGGATTAGATCTGGGGCTATTCAGATGCTTATAAAGTGTAATTCTGTAAGTGCGTGTGTGCCCTCTGAGTTTGGCACTTCCTCATGTTTGTGCATTTACCAATACACTTTGTTTATTTTATTAATAAGTCAAGGGAAGAAGATCCAGAAAATTCCCCTGTGGTTGTCTTTGCTTCTTCTCTTTCTGTCTGTGTGGGTTTTCTGTGTGTGTGGTTTGTGAGATTTTTTTTCCTCCCCTCCATCCATCTCTCTTTCCCGAATATTCTCTCCTTTTGGAAGCCAAGCAAGGAGCGTTATGTATATTTTTGCCAGTGGAGAATGAGGAGACGAGTGGAACCAAAAGCTATGTCTTGGGCCGGGTAGCGCTTTGTGCATGTGGTGGTATTTGACTGCTTCTTTCAACAGATGCCTTCTCTTTCACCCGCAGACAGGTGGCCAGCAGGCGGGGAGAGGGGAGGGAAGATGTCTCATTATGGGGAAACGTTATCAGGTGTGGGTAGGACACTGATAATCTCCCTGAGGGCAACCAGGGTTGCTTATTGCTGGTGGGGTATAGCCATGGTATAGCCATGAACCCAAGCTATGACAAACCGAGACGGAGGATCTGGAGGCGTCTGTGCAGGTTCAGGGCCTGGAAGAATTAAGGACAGTCTTGGTGGCACTGAAAATGTAGGCTGGGAATTGGGACAGTGTAGACCAAAAGTATTGTATAGACTGAGTTGTTTTATAGAGAAAAAAAAAAGGTAGCTTGTCTGGGGTAGAATTATAAAGCTTGGTACCTTATGGGCTGAACATCTTTACTGTTAAATCGTTATAAGAGTTGAGAGACGGGTAAGAGTTGGTGCTAGCACAAACAAATGGTTTATGATGGGCTGTGGCACAGTGAAATGAGGCTGGATTGGATTTGGCGTTTGGGCTGAGGATGACGTGGGTGGGTGATATGGAGTTACTGTTGGTTTATGTGAAGTTACTGTAGATTTTGGTGGGGTGGAAGTAGCTGAGAGTTCAGTGCAACATGACATAAAAAGCCACTGGAAAAGGGATGAGGTCTGTCATGAGCTTAGGTGTTTTTCTCCACATGTAGAAATGCTACATGTAGTAGTGTGACTAAAATTAGGGTTAGGGATTGGCAAGCTATGGGCTGATGACTTTTTCTTTCTGTAGCGCCACTGAGGGCTGATACTAACAGGGGGAAATGTGTTGAAGGGTAAGTCTTGACTAGATGGTGGTTAAAGCCACAGATAGGGCTAGGGTTGAGTTTCTGAGCTTGGATTTGGAAATGGGAGCAGCAAACACACTAAGAAGTATGCTAAATCGTGGTCCTTAATCTGTGATAGCCAGAGCCAAGTAGGCAAATGTCTTTTGATGGGCTCTGAAGATGAGTAGCCTTCCTGAGCTGGAGCTAAGATCCAGGTTTCCATTAAAACTTGCTATGCTTAGATGTTTCCTGCTAGGCTGTCACCCTTGCTACCTGCAATGTAGGGACTGCTTTCCTGTCCCAGCAGCTGGAGTCAGCTCTAAGGTTTTTTGAGCCTTCACTCCATGAAGGATTCCGTCCAACCCTTGGTGTAGCCATACTGACCCTTCCTTCCAGTAAACCAAGCCATTTGTCCCTTGCCTGGCTGGCTTTAGCCCTAGAGATAAACGTAGATGTTCCTTTCAGAGACCCAAATCAAAAATTTAATTAGAGCAGCCCTACCCCTGTGGGACGTTCACTGTCCAACATTAAACATAGCGTGTCAGCGCCTTTTGTGCCCGACACCAGAGGTTCCTTCAAACCAGGCTGTGGAGGCCGTCCTGGGGAAGCAAGAGCCCAAGGAATGTCCTGTCTGGGCATGTACAGGAAGGGTGAACTTGACCAAAAAGGGCTGCAAGCTTCATGAATTTTTGTATCGTTGAAAACTTTGAAACCTTATTACTACTCTTTGGAGATATTTCTCCCTCTCTTTGCATTCTGTTCTCTGAAAATGAAAGCACTAAGCTGATTGAGTCTTTTTAAGTTTCTCTTTATAACTGGAATGCTGGTTAATTCAGAGGACCTTTCCTCCTCAAAATCCTCTGTGATTTTGCTGTTGGTTGACCAAGAAGCCTTGCAGCGGTTCTGTTTCCTGTGGGCTGTAGGTAATTTGATGAAATAGCAGTATTTCAGTGTATTATGTACTTCATCATATCTTAAATGAGTTTCTGATAGCAGAAAAGCAGTGGAAGCCCCCAGCATCCTTTGCAATGCATGGGAGAAGTTGAGGTGGCTGATGTTCTCTTTGTTTCTTGCCTAGAAGAGGATGGAAAACCTCCTCAGCAGTTTTGCGTTATGTTGAAGGTCTCGGCCACAGTTCAATGGGAGTACGAGGATGCGAACTGTTAGATGGCATTTTTGAGAAAAACTTTGGATGTCAGTTGCTGAAATGCACTTCACTTGCAAACGGCTGCCTGTTGAGAACATTAAACTGACCTGGCTTAGCTGCTAAACAGTTAATACATACTCATTTTCTCTGTAATTATTTGCAGCATAGCTGATAATACCCTACTTTTGACCTGATTATAGGCAGCAGATTTTGCAGGGAACAGCAGCTATTTGTGGTAAAATGTGTGCCGTCCAAGCATGAAGTGTTAGTGAGCAGCGGCAGAACTAGAATGACTACAGTTAAGACATAACAGGTAACAAAAGGTTGAGTAAAAGGGTAACCAGGCAGCAGGTGCTAATGAATGCTTTTTTTTTTTTTATCAAATACTTTTCAACTTGAACGAACTAGGAGAGGGATTGCTGGTGTGAAGTTTGCAATGAAAGAATTATTTTGCACAAGATATTCAAGGCGTCTGTTGTAGAAGAACGCAGAGAGCAGGAGCTCTGTTCTACAAGTAGAGAGGTAGGGAGAGAGAGACGGGGAAAAAGAGGTCATCTAAAATAAATTCAAGGAAACAATATGGTCTTGAAGTCTACAGAGAGCTGGGAAACGGCAGGGTGAGGAGCAGCTAACAAGCTGATGCCGTAGGGTGGCTTTGTAAGTCATCTCTGCTCTCCTAAACCCAGAAGGAACCTGTTGGCCACGTTTTAGAGACAATATTCTGCTGAGGCGTTTATGGTTTTTTGTTTTTGTGTTTTGTTTTTTTTTTTTTTCAAAGACACCTGAGGGAAGCTGCAAAAGATAGAGAGCTTAATGCCAGAATTTTCTCCTCAGTGTTCTTTTAGATGTTTTTCTTTTATAACAATGTTTCTAAACTTGTAAACAAGAAGTTGGCCCTTTCCTTTGCTAGAAGAGATAACCATGATATTTTAATTTTTGTTTTTGCCTGGGGTCCTGAGTGAACTCAGGTGCCACTGACATAAATGAGCAACAGTGTCTCTTCTAGAAACTAATCCAAATAAAATTACTGTCTGCAGCATAGAAGGAATCTGGGAGTTGTTGGAGCCTCAGAGTTTTCTTACTGACCTGTAAGAATCAGTTTTGGGATGTAAACTATGAAGTGTAAAGAAAAAAGGGGAGAAATTTCCCTTGATGGGGGAGAACCTTCTCTAACCTTCTTGTTGCTAAACAAAGCTTAACATCTGAGTCACGCAGATTGATGTTGGATTGAACGCTTTCTGCCTGCAAGATGGTCACCGAGTGAAAAACTGCTTCAGAGCATTGGTTGAAGGAAGAGTACTATGCTCAGATTGAAGAATAAATTATTGCAATTGATTTTCGTTTCATTCATGCTTTTGTAATTCAGTAATTGCTTAAGGAAGAAATGGATTGCATACCACTTGAATAAACAGTACCCAAAAAAATCTTCTGAAGTTGCCAGAGCACTCTTTAAATGTGAAAGATAAATCTGGAGTGGAGCCCCTTGCAACAGGGATACTTTCAAGAGTGCTTATAGACAGTGAAAACGGGAACTTCAGGAAGAGAGGAATCCGAAATGATTAATCCTCAGTAGTAACCGTTTCTGAAACTAGAAGCCCAAATAAGAAACAGAAAATGATCCAACCTTACAAGAGCTCTTGAGAAGAAAATAAGTATAAAACATATGGAAACCTTCAGGGTGAAGCTGCTCTGTTTGATGGGATTCTGTTCAAAGAAAATCATATTCTCAGGATGCACAGTGTGCTCAGGAATACTAATCAGAAATCTCACAGTGCCTGTGTCTGGTGCAAGAGCTAAACCCGCTACTGCCTATTTTGGTCATTCCACTTGAAGAAAACGCGTCCATGTATAGCATTTGCAGTCGCTGTAGGCATCAGCTTGGAAAATAGTCACTGAAATAGCATAGGATTCTCCATTTTTCATCTGAGAATGGCTAATGGTGTTTGGGGTTTGCAATAACACTGGCCATTCTGGGGTGGGAGACAAAGAGCATTTAGAAGCAGGATTTTGAGAGCTTGGATTCAGGTCACCGCTTCTGCCAGAGGTGCTCCTCTTCCCGCTAGAGAAAACTCTCAGGGCATCCTGGGTGTATTTCTTGGGATCCTCAAAAGAGACCAGGAAACCTGTCCCAGCATTGTCATCCTTGAAGGTCCTGGGAGCTTCTCCAGGGAGTCTCGGTGGTGAGGCACAGTGCGAGAAGAACAGAGCTGGAGGGTGAGGTGGGGTGTAGCACCATCCTTGCCTGCTAACCCCGAGGATTTCATGATGGATTCTTGCTTGAGACAACTTCAAAAGAGTCAAATCATCAAGAAGCTCTAGGCAAGTGGTCTACTGCTATCATAACAATTAATATTCTGCTGCAATAGGTCTTAGGATACCATTCCCCACTGTTTTTTCACAGGTAGGCAGCGCTGGGAGACGTGAATATGCCTCAGTTGGTTTTTTTGTCTTTTGTCTGTCTGTCTTTCTTTTCTCTGTCTCAGTTTTGCATTTCCTTTCTAGAATTCATTCAGAAACTTCTATTATAGTCCTTCACTGCACTTTCCTAATGAATTATGTATATATGTAACTTACAGACCTTTGGCTGAAAACCATTAACGTAAGACAAATACTTGGATAAGCAGGACGATTAGAAGCCTGGCACTGTTATGAAGCTGGTGATCTTCCCCCATTCCGAGCTTTTAATTTCTTTCAGCATAAGCATAAAGTTTTGGTATCCTGAAATCCCCTGCCTACACTGTTAAAGGTTTGATCTGTTACTTGCCGCGTGTCCAACGTTTCCCCTGTTCCGTAGGTGAATTGAGCCTGGGTGCTTTTTCACATTTTTCATTTCGTTTTTTATCCATTTCTGTAATTTTTGGAGGAGTCACAGGACCATTTGTTTTCTAGCTGCTTGTGGGTCACTGATGAATCAATTCAAATATAAATTGAAGACTTTAAATGCCTTTTCTCAGAAAGGCAAGAACAAGGCAGTGTTCAAATGAAGTCAGGCATAAGAACTATAAAAATAAATACTTGTTTACCTAATGGTCGGTTTTCTTCTGGAGCCTGTTGGCATATTCACAGAAAAACGTGCCTTTTTAAAAAAGGAAAAATAATTAGGTCACAGGCAAGTAGCTAGCTAGAAGGAAGTAGAAAGATACATTTTTTTTAGCATCTTTGCCTGTTGCTTAATCATCCGCTATCAGTGGAAAAAATACTTTGTACAAGTACTAGTCTACAAGACTAGTAGTCTCTACAAGACTAGTACTGTTCTGGTGCAAGTCTCCTGGCACGTAACATAGTTATAATGAAATTAATTCCTCAATTCAGTTACGCTTAGTAAAAGTTGGGAAGTTCTTGGTAGGCAAAAGATAAGGTATTTGTTTAGATTCATGTAAAAATAGAGAAGCTTTACAATAAAAAATAGTAACTTAGCCCTGAGCAAACTCCTATTGATTTTGCGCACATCAGTAGAAATCTTTGATGGATTTTTCTAGATTAAATATTGCTTCTCTTCTTTGACCCGAGGTATTACTGGTGTGGAGTTTGCTTGTTGCTCTTGTTACCAGGAGGAATTGATGCTGGCTGCGGGGTTTTTTTTGTAAGCGCCATGGTTTTATTTATAAAACAAGGAAAAAGTAGGAGACATCTTCCAAACTCCTCTCCATGGAATGGCTTATGCGTGTGCTTCACCTTGGGGTAGTGGCAGTGATGTTCCTCCTGTAGCACTCATCTTTTCGGAAACCTCTTTTCTGTGCTGGGGTTGAATGCATCAGGGAAAGCCTTTGCAAGCGGCCCCCGAGAAAAGGTGCCCTTCTCCTTTCCCATAACTGACTGTATGATCAGACTGCAGTATGGTGCACTCCCTGGAGTAATTATTGCTTTTTCCATTTTACTCTGCAGAGACGTCTAATTGCGTCTTTATTTGGTGGGTCTTGTGGCTGCCTAATGGATCAGAGACCTGCATATTGGGAGGCACCAGCACTTGCTTTCCAGTATAACCATGTAAAACCAGTGAGGAAATGGTAACTGAAATGGAAGCCTCTACACCAGGGCTGCAGATTAGCTGTGGATTTGGGAAAACACAAGTGATGGTTATAAACCATCTTAAGGTCTCCCTGCTTCTCCCCAGAGCCGCGGTAGCCCCATCTCCAGTACTTCAGGGTAAAAACATAACACGTTTGGTAATTATTCCCATCGTTGTGCCAGAGCGCTCTTAATCCAGAGCACGTTCCTTTTATTTCTACATTTGCACCCGTTACTTTGTGGTTTTATAAAACAGGTTTTCTTGGAGAAAGCTTATGCTTTTCAGGAAACAACACCTATTTTGGCTTCCGTTGTTGATACTGTGTCTTTGGGAGCAAACAGCTGCAGCTGGGTTAATGCGGTGAAGTGCAGTCGCGTGGCACGCGCAGCGGCTTCGTGCTGCTTTTTACTTCAGACATACACTTCCATTATTGGTTTTTAAAAAGTATAGTTACAATGATAGGTTTTAAAAGGGTACTTGTAGGTGTCTAACAACTGTACTTTATAATCAGGGTAATTAAATTCATAGAAATTAGTCGCTTGAAATAAAAAAATAAATTTTGCAAGCAGCATAAAATTATTCCCCCCTGTGTTCCTGTATTTATCACTGCATACTAGGTGACTAAAATGTAGTGTGTGCTCTTACGCTGTAAATATAAACAAGTATTATTATTGTTTCCATGAATTTTTTTGATCTGAAATATCTGGAGAAGATTTTTTTCCCTGTTGGAAGTCTGTAGGCTTAGATCATCTTTCCTTTTTTCTGCAGAGGAGGGTGAAAGGAGTGTTCTCCATATGTCTGGGGGGTTAAAATTATCCTCAGCGCTGTGTGGCAATGGTTCCGCAGATGAGCGTGGTTCCGCACTCTACAGCTAAAATGGATAAATCTAAATGGAGAAAGTAGTGGGAACGCTTCATTCCCGAGTCATTCAGGCTGTAGGAATTTTGGGTTCTCCGTTGCATCCAGTTGTCCCCATACTTCTGGTGTGGCCCTTTTAAGTAGGACTTCTTTTTTTTCTTTCTTCCCCCCCCCAAAATAAGTGTATAAAGTGATATTGTAATTTTCATTTATTAACTCTCTGGGTATCTGCCAAAACGTCCATCGCAGAGACCTGCAGTCGGGCTGTCTCCCGAGCCAGGTTCCCTCAGCTGGGTGCTGAGATGGCTCTGCCTACAACAGGGATGCAGCGTGGCGGCTCCCCTGGCTCCAGGCTCTGGAGGAAGGAAAACAGCCAACAGCTAATGTCTGCCCCTGGATGGACATACAGAATACATATTGAGCGCTGACATGCTGCAGGTACCCCCCTATAGATCTTGACTTACTGATTTTCAGTCTTTTCCAGCCCGTTGCCCTCAAAAGGGCTGGCAGTCATCTTGTGGCCTGCCAGGGTCCCACCAGCCTTCGGAAGAGGGGGAGATTTGGTGTTTGGAGGTTTTCTACGTTAACAAAACGCTGTGTGGGTCTGAAGTGGCAGGAGGTCAGTGCTGTTTCATCCCTGCATGAGCGTCCTCCTTCCCTGCCCGCCTCGTGTGGCCAGGCTGAGGAAACTTGCCCATCCTCCCCGTCCCGTGGTGCTGCCAAGGGGAGCCAAGTCTCCGCTTTTCTCCCCTGTTTCTGTGCTCTTGGGTAGCGGTGGCACGCCTGATCTCCGGCTTCGAAGCCGAGACAAGTGAGAATGAAGGGGGCTAATTCTGCACACTGCGTTGCTGCTGGAACTTGGGATTTGCCTCGAGTTCCTTGCCTTTTCCTGCCATTTCCAGCAGCAGAGGTCTGCCTCTTCGTACCCTGAGGCTGTGAAATGTAGACCTAATAAATTAGATTCTGACTGTTTCTTTGCTTGGGCTCTCAGTAGTTTTGCTTGCAAAGTGCTCAGTCTTTCTCTTCTGGGATGTATTATAAATGCCACTTTCAGCCAGGTTACAAGCTGTTCTGTGCACCGCGTTTACTGTAGAAAAACAGCTGAGATACATCTTTCGCAGGTTTATTTTGGGCATCTTATTTGGTTTCAGGAAAAAAGCATTTCCTTCTATTCTGAGTTCTCAAAGGAAGGAATATGAGCGTTTCCTTATCTCAGTGGAAGGGGATTTATGGGGGGAGCACCTAAGTGTTGGAGCAAGTTAGGAATGTAAAAGCCTTTTTTGAAAGGAGAAGAGAAGCTGTCATACAGTGCCTCCCCCCAAATCCTGTATGAACAGATTAAACTGAACGTAATTAATAACATCAAGAAGAAATCCATTAAGTTGTTATAGTAACTGGGAAGCTAAGGTTTAAAATGTATGATCTGAGTGACTCAGCTCTGGGGGAAGGGATCTGAAAGCCCACGGATGGGGAGCCAGCAGCATCCTTTTCCCTGGTCTCCTCTCTGCCCGTGCCCCGGGAAGCTCTGCTGGAGGCACGATGCACAGTTAAGGCTCTCACCAGATCCTGAGCGTATTTGTCAGCGGGAAGGACGAGTTTATTCTATCTACCCTATCTGCCGAAAAAAAAGCATGTGCTTTTCCTCGGTATATCTGCGTAACGATTAATGCTTGTCTCTGCAGGATGTCTGGTGATTCTTGAAGAAAATTGGCAAAACTCGCCCAAAATAAGTGGTAGCTCTCTCATAACGGGTAACAAGGAATTTGTGAGTTCTTGTGTCCTGCAGAGTAGCACCACCTTGTTTCTGGAGGTCCCCTGGAAGCAGGATGTCTGTGGAGGTTTCCAAAAAAAAAAAAAAAAAAAAGAAGGAAAAAAGAAAAAAGGAATTTGTTTTCTGTAGCTTACTTGGGATCTTCTCATGGATGTAAAAGGAAGTACGTTACTTTCGTTGCCCTTGTTAAAAAATACTTGTGTAGAGTGAATGTGGGAAAGGATTGTTTTATTTGCCTATCTGTGTACTTCCATTGTTTGCACTCGGTGTTTTCTCAGGATGCAGCTGCTACCAGAACAGTACATAAACGTTTATGTGCCTTTTCTGCAAGTGTTAATGTCAGGTAACAGCGTGGATGTCTGAAGAACAGAGTGCAGAAAAAGGTGTGAAGATGGTTTTTGCCGTTGTGATCTGGTTGGTTCTGAGTATGTAATTCTGCATCCAGAATTGATAATAAACCTTTGAAATAGCAAAGGCTTGTTGTTTCATACTGTAATTCCCATGACTGCGTGTAATTTCTGCCTTAGGAACAATGAAGGTTTTGGTGAGCAATTTATTGCATAACGACAAGCTCTAAACCTCGGAGTAATTTACTAGTGTAATGGTCCATGGCAATCTTAAAGTATCTAGGCAATATATAGAGATTTATTGCGTCTTGTTCAGTTAAAAAAGACTAGTAAAAAGGCTTGTCAGTTTTATGTAAGAATTTGGATTTACTTAAAAAAAAATATAAAAAAATACACCTGTAAGAGCCTGACTGTGTTGGACAACCTGTGTAGGCTTCTCGGTCTGTGTTTGACCTGATTCACCAGCTGCCCTAGTGCTGCCGTTACCGTGGGCTCATGTGCGATTCACGTGCTGTAGGTGGACATTCATTTCTGATGAAGTATAAGGGTATCTAAGTGTTTAATTTCTGATCCAAACTTAATATTTTGTCTATCAACAATTAAGGTTAGCAGTAATCAGGCTGCGTTTAGTCAATAGAAATGTTTATTATATTTGTAGAAGATAAATGCACGTATATTTAACTGTACAAAAGTTGCAGGTGAGTACATGGTTGCACTAAAGATCCCAGGGAAATGCTCCATTACTTTTGTAACGTGGGATTCTTTGATCTCACTACTGGGGTGATGAAAACAAGGTGAAAAGCTGATACTTTTTTTATACACATAATTTTATTCTCCAATCTGTAAGAAAGACATTGATATGTTGCTTTAAATGTTGCAGGGTGAGTAATCCCTGCTGTAAAATCCATCTAGTAATTTAATACTGCTGTTTTACTACAGGAACACGGGTGCCCTTTAGCTTTTCAGTAAGGTAATCCTGCAAGATGAGAATTTTAAAACTCCTCTGTGCTGTTTATGCATTGGGGATTCATGTAGCTGGGTGGTAATTTAATGATTCGGTAGGGCCGTAGTAAGCTGTGTAGCCTCTTAATCTGCTATCCGTCTTTGCAAATCCTTACCTTTATTTTCGTACAGCAATTTATAGAAATGAAAGGAAACGTGCGAGTAGCCCTAAGTCTTCCAGAGGGAGAGGAGCGCGTTTTTTGTCTGAGTAAAAGCACATCATAAGAACAAAATGGGAAACCTTGCAGAAATGTTAGGCCACTCTGGTGACTTACAGCATTTTGTAGGCTGACGTCTTGTGGCATAAAAAGGTCATTTCGTGTCTACATCATGCTGCTGTTTGGACTTTTTTGCATTGGAACAAGCAAAACCATCGTATTCTTCCTCCCTAGCGTAAGGTTGGTTTGAAAGAACGCGGTACTGGTAATACCTAAATATTTTATTTCTGGAAAAAAGATACATGAGGTGGTACATAATCATCTGTGGCCAGTAGAATCACCTGTTTTAAAAAGAACGCAAATATTTCAAATACGTTCTTTGGCTTCATTCCTGCAAATGTGAGGAACTGCCTTTTACCACCGAATTTTCAAATCTTATTAGAAGAGCAATATTATTTGCAGTTACCAGTCTCGTCTTTGGCAGTAGTTTAGTATCTCTTGCTTTATAGGGCAGAGACTATTGAAACGGCACCAGGTATTGCATCTATAGATACAAATGTTGGCTTCTGACATCAAGATTCCATTTTCAGTTGCTGTAATTTCTCAAAATTACCAACTGTGTGCAGAACAGTAGTCATTTTCTTTGGGTGTAACCAGGTTGAGATACCTCTGACCATGCTTTGAACAACCTGGGACTCTCTTACATCCCTGTGTTTTGCGATTTCCAGTTTTGCAATTCCCTTTGCCGCTTCAGAGTTGAGTAATTTGGGCAGAAGAGCCACAATTTTCCTGGTGACGTGCACAAAGGAACCGTGACGCGAAGCTCGTCCCTGTGAAATGGTAAGTCTGAAGATTCTGCCAGCAGAGGTTACCGAAGAGCGCGCTCCTCATTAATTGCATTCTTTGAAGTGATGGAATTTGATGAAAACTTTCCAAAGTACGCAGCGTGAGGCAGACACCGAGTGTTGGAAGTATCACCCCACATAATTAGAGGTTTGAAGAGTTTTAAATAACTAGGGGAAAAAATTACAGTGAGAAGTTTGGGGAAAATGCTGGTGTTATCACTTTCACCTAGCATAATAGCACTTGATTTCTGAGGAAATTGCAGTGTGATCTAAAGTATTCTTTCATTTTTAAAAAAAAAAAAAGAATTGCTGATCATTTCAGCCTGAAATCTAGAACAAGGCAAATATTTTCCCAACAAGCAAAATGTCAGATACTGAAGGAAAAAAAATCGCAGTGGTATAAAGAAACAGTAACATCTGCTTGGGCTAAAAGAAAAATCCTGGAATAAGGAAGCTTAAATGTTCTTCTAAATCAGGCTTTTTCTAAATCTCGTGTTATAAATTAGTTTTTCAGAATACAAAAATGTTGTCATAGATGCCTCTTGAAAATGTATGAAGTGAAATATTTTTATGGAAGTGGGCTTAGCTAGTGGTTGGTAGAAAACATCTGTGCTTTTGAAGAATCCCAAAGGTTTTTCCTTTAGTCTTAATTTTTTTATTAAATATTTTTATGGGCTGGACAGACAGAAATTTCATTCTGGACGTTGCTAGTGGGGAAGAAAAACTGGGATAAATCAGGTTTGTAGTTGACCACGCTAAGCTAATGCAGTCATGTCCTCTTTAATACTCTGAATGCCATGCTCTGCTTTTGCAAATGAGATGTGAAATCTAATTTTTCGTTACTGTCTGTTTCTGTATGAAAATGGGACTTTCCGAAAAGTGGAGCCATTTGATGAACTGTTCGTCCTCCAAAGCGAGAGTGTTATGACAGATGCTTTTAGGCATGGATTTTGGAATGGAGTTGAGTTCTCCTGACAAGCCTCAAATCCTACATTTAGAGAATTTCCTCAGTTCTAAACGAATGATTAAGTTATTTTTTGAAACCTCAGAATGTAACTGTTTTTTGATAAATAGTAAATAGGGGAGTTAGGCAAAGAACGTGAGTTAAAAATAGGTTCTCATTTCTAATCTGTGCCTACACAGCTTGTGTACTCTTTCCTGGGTGCTCTTGTGCAATGGTGAGCGTAGCTGGTTCTCGTCTTATTTCTGGCTCTGCTTTGACTGATAAGTGATTTTTGAGTCGCTCGCTTATTTTTCTCTGTGGATTTGTGTCCACTACCGCAAGGCTGAGTACGCTTGCCAAACGCTTTGAGGTCTGTGGGTGAAAAGTGTTGTAACGATGTTAAATATATCCAAAACCTAGGTAGGAGATGCTGAGACAACCGTTTTACTGTTGATATGTGGCTGTTTTTCTTATGAGAGATGATGGGGATGTTCCAGTACGTCGTATAATATTTTTGAGACAATGCACTGGAGCAGGAAATGATTATTCCTGTACTACTTAACAGAATAATAGCAGCTACTGCTGCACAAAATCTGTGTTCTAAAAAAATAAATCCTTCCTATTTCACTAACAAAAATGATGCTGCAGACAGGCAGTGTTGTTAGAAACACTATATTGTGCGTGGCTAGAGGCTGTTACCCTAGAAGTAACCTCATTTTGTACTCATTTAACAGCACGGAGAGGTCTCTCCCAAGCTCTTCTTTCTCCTTCCTTGGTCTCCTTACACAATTGTCTTTTATGAGCAGTCTAGGATGCACAATTTATGAAAATGCAGTTTATCAGCTGCAGAATCCTTCTTCCTGGTGAAGAGAGGACACAGAGGGGCAGGAGAAAAACGGCAGCAGCTGTTCACCTTGGCAAGGAGCATCGTTTTTCCTTTTAATTTAGTTTTTGCATGTGTCCGTGGTCAGAAAAGCTAGTTACCTGATCTCGCTGTTATCGCTGCGAAAGCGTTTACTCTAAATTGGCCGTGGAATAGGTTTTGCCTCAGGCAATTAAACTGTAGGTGGTGTTTCATGGCCCACAGAATTGTGTTTTTGAGCAGGACCTGCCCGAGTGTGACGACCTGGTACAGAAACGCACCGTGCCGCAGCACGGAGAGCTCTGGCCCCAGCCGGTGAGTAGGGCCTTATTCTCGTGTTTGAAGATGCTGCTGGGCATCTGACTGTGCTTCTTCAGCCCCTCATCGCCCGCTTTATAAGCCATCTGTGAATAAGACACAACAGCAAGAAGGGTTGTGGGAGACTCAGGGGAGATTCTTGTTAATTTTTATGGTATTTTTACCTGCCTAAACAGTACAATTGGGGGGGAAAAAAAAAAAAGAGGGGGCCGTGTGCCGGGCTGAGGAGGGGCTGAGGTGGTGCCTGGCTCCTCGTGGGGTGGAGGAAGTCTTCTGGAGCAGTGTGGAAACAGCGTTTGTGGCGAGACTCTTGCATGGGGCCTCGCCAGAAGGAGCTCACCTCGGCTGCACCATGCTGAGGGACATGGTTTAGTGGTAACTTGGCAGTGCTGGGTTAACGGTTCGACTTGATGATCTTAAAGGTCTATTCCAACTGAAAAGATTCTATGACTTCTCCCCTGGCCTGTAGACCTCGTTGGCCAAGCACAGCTGGGCAGCAGGTCAGAGATCCTGCCGCAGCACTGGCTCCGGTCTGCGGGGAGCTTGTGCCCCGGGGAGCTTGTGCCCCGGGATGCAGGTACAAGGCGTGGGTGCAGCGGTGATAAGACGCAGTAGCTAAGCCTGTCTCTTGTCTACCAGGCAGGATTTGAGGGATCTGCTGTTCATGGGGCTGCAAACATTTCTTGTAGGTGCTTTGGACTTTCTCCTTCAGCCTCTTGGCGTGCAACCAGCATACAGTTAAGATTTCTTCTTCCTTTTGTGGGTCTCCTCCTTTGCAGGCCTCAGCTACCTTTATTTTGGTTCTCTAGGGACCTCTTGCTGTTCTGATTTTTGCATTTCATCTTACCCCACTATTCTTTAGCAGTTTTTTTCGGGAAAAATTGGCAAGGTTAGGAATATTCCTCTGTTAGAAGAGTTCTGAAGGATGTGTTCTGAGTATGCTCTTTATTTGTAGGCTCAACTGTAGTTCTGTGCTTAGGACCATTGTGTTGGTTGCTGCATGGCTCCAGTATTTAAAAAAAAAAAAAAAATAAAAAATCCTTCTTACAAGCTGTTTGAACTTGGTTTTTTTTTCCATAAAAACTGGAGGAGAAAGAGAGATCTGAAGATTTTAGAACTTTTCCTCTTGGACTAGAGCAGTATCTGGGGGAGTTTAGGAAGGTAAGAAATAAATCGGTGGCACGAGGCAAGCGCCGCATTAGCTGGCGGTGACACAGTAAGTAAGTTCATCCAGCACATGCTAATCCTGCCTGATCTGCAGCGTTTCCGTTATCTATGCAGACCAGCAAGGCTTAGTGCATTATGCTCCTTCCCTAATAAAAACACATGGGGAACGTGAAGTCTCTTTTTTTAAAAAGCAACTTACCAATCTAAAGGGGGAGAATTTGCGTTGCGTGCATTTTCTGTGGTGCTGGGCTTTGTGGTATTTTTAAACTGACCTTTTTTTTTAATTTTTTTTTAAGCATAATTAATAATTGTTCCTTGCTCTCTGAACGCTGTTCAGCTCCACTCCGAGGAGTGGGAGGCTCTGCTAGTCATTTGCACATGGAACAAGAAAGGTATAAATTGCATCTTCTAATAGTATGCTTTACTTTCCTAAGTAATTACCTTGAAAATCCTGTATGTGCTGGTAGGTAGCACTATTAAATTGTATTCTTTATTGCTGTCAGAACTGATTTTTAAATTAATTGCATTTGACCACAATCGTAGACATATAGAAATATAAGATTTAAAAATCATTAACATAGTAAAGAAAATCAAATAGTGTTTTCTGCAATTCTTTCTTCTGCCCAGGCTATTAGCATTTGCCTGAAAGTTTCCTGAAAAAAATATGGTCGTGTTTTCTCAGCAGTAATTGTGAAAAATATTGCTTGTATTTCACAGGAGTTCTGCAGAGGCCTAATGACCGCGAGCAATGTAATGATAGGTTCAAATTAGTATTGATTTTCCTATCATAACTGAAATAAGTGAAGAGCAACCACAATCTGATTGTACCCTCTGCTGGAAATCAAGGAGTTACTGGAATTTCTGGAATAGACTGACTTGGTTATTCTCAGCTTTAATGATTAGGTTGCCAGAGAAAAGATGAGTCTTTGCAATCCGCTTAACCTTGGTGATATCTCAGTAAGGAACCTCCTAATGAAAGTTAAGACACCGTTTTAATATGGATAATTTACCCAGTGGTGACGTGGGAAGGGAGGGGGTTTTTAAAGGGTTTTTTTTGACCCTGCGCAACTTTGACAGAACTTTCCCAAATACACACAAAGAGTACCCTGCATCTAGCATTCACTTTTTATAATAAAAGAATTGGTTTAATTTATATTGTAGATAAATTTGCAACTTTATCGCATCGCACAGATGCCTGCCAGCTTACAAACAGCAGAGTGGTTTAGACTTGGTTTGCACAACCAGCCTGTAATTCACAGGTTGGCAGTTGTGCGAAAGCTTAAAGCAGCCTTGGAAGAGGACAAAGCGAAGCGGTCACTTCGCTGCTTGGCTGCTATTGGCAGATCCTCGGCGCTTCTACAGCAAACTTAGTGTATGTGGGAATGGCAGGGGTAAGAAATAAAGCTAGTTTTAACTCTCAGGGCAAATCCTTCTTTGCTGAGCCTGTTTTCGTAGGTTACAGGCGTTCGTACAAATAGGTGTCCTTGCTTTTACTTTGTGTAGTGCTATGAAGTCTTCTCAGCATTTTATGAAAATGATACTGCATTGAGTTTTCTGAGGAGGAGTGAGTTTCTTGGAGCTGCCGGAAGCCCTGCGGACCAGTTGAGTTTTTTCTGTTCACAAGAAATGGAAAGAGATCACTGAAAATAACAACTTTTTGCTCTCTAAATAAGTAGTAAAAAGGGCTGTTTGGGAGATTCTTACGTTATGTGTTTCTGGGAGGCTGTGTCCAAGGAGGTGGCATAATAGCGGTAGTCACGGAGCAAAAAGTTTAGGGCTCAATACTGGAAAAAAAAGTGCCTAGTGCCTAAATTGGTGAAAGGGAAAAAGGTACAGTTAATTCTTCTGTGGCTCAAGATGCGCATGTGATGCAAAAGTAAAATAGTAAAATTCCTGAGAGTAATTTTTCAGGGGAATGTAATTCTGCAGAAACATTTGACCGGTGTTTCTTTGAAGTTTTATTTGTCGTACGTACAGCTCGTAAACATCCCGCAGGTTTGTTGCTGCTGTAGGTGGATGGCTGGGGTAGCTCCGGTACCCGCGGTGCTGCTGCCACGCTGGACAACCAGTTGGCCATGACCTCCGTTGCCTTTTTTTTCCAGTAAGCAAGCTGACCTTCTTAGCAATCCGAGGACGAAGTATTGCTCTCGCTTTTTGAACTGGTCTTGTTTAAGGTAAAATACAAAACCATCGCTGTTCAGGTACCAATTGCCATTGATACCTCAGCTTGCCTTTGACTGATGTTAAATGCACAAAGGTTTTATTTTTCTTACAAGGAATCGCCTGCAATTTCCAAGCCTGAAGTAAGAGCCCGTGTGTTTCATCTGGGAGAGCTAGACCTGAGATTATCACTTTTTTTTTGGTGACTGTCACCCTGTCTGAGCAGGTACTTCACCCTGTGAAGTTTTGATGACCTTTAAGGAGAATCAAGATGTTTGAATCCCAGCTCACAAATTATCTGTGCGATCGGATAATCTCCTTCATCCCAGCCCTTTCCTTAGTGAAGCTTCTCCATTAATTCGTCATTCAGGTTTCTGTTTTTATTTCTGACTACCTTCAGGCTCTGCTGAACCTGTAAGGAGCAGCGTTTTGTTGCTAGGAAAAACACTGTCCCAGTAATGTGCGTCACGGCCCCGGCCGCGCTGCTGGCCGTTGGGAAGAAACAGGTACGAAACTGCAGAATGTCCTGTATTATCTGAATTTCACTGAGTTTTGTTTTGTTTTTCGCTATCTCTCAATCTTTGTGTCTTGCCTTCTTGAAAAGTGGGAGGAAATGAATTTAGAGTATGAAAGGAGCCGGATAAATAGCTCTGCTTGCCAAAACCTTTTGTTAATCCAAAGAACGAGCGCCACATGGGCAGCAAAAATGTAATCCTCCTGGCCCTGCCTTGCCTGCAGTTCATCGGGGAGGGAAATATCTTTAGGGGTGAGGGGGTCAATCTGCTTGTCATGTTACCCTGTGGCTTTAAACCTGCCCCTGCAGAAGCCAAAAACGTGTGGGAAAACAGCGACGTGGTGAAATGTGTCTTAGATTCTAAATCATACCAGAACTTGCACGTTGAGATGCGTTTTAGGAATTTCTTTAAATAGTGGATTTCATACTGGATGAGTTGAATAGCTATTTTTAAAGAAGTGTGTAGGAAAACCAGACTTTATCACACGCATCCATGTAGTTTTATCCTCACCACTGTCCATTGCCAGTTTTGAACCCTGTTAATTCATACCTTTGCTATAAAGCTTCATCACTCTGAAATCGCTGGAGTGTTTACTGTCGCTTTTGAAAAACACGGTCACTGCACGCAAAAAACTTCAGGTGGAGGAACTAGGTCAGCTTGGTGTGAAAAGAAATCTCATACCCTACCTAGGATATAGTCCAGCAAAATGGATTAGACCCAGCTGCAGCACTGAAAGAGTACTTTTATTTGTAGTCTAATATCAAACGCAAAGCCTTGCTGCTTTTAGGCATTCCCTGTTACCTGCATTTAACCAGTCCGCTGGGAGATAGTTTCTTTTTGGAGAATTCGGGTAGCGGAGAGAAGCTCTTTGCTTGTAACAAAAGATTGCATGAATTAGAAAATGTGCATGGGAAAAATTTTCCAGAAAGCCTCTTTGGAGTGATTTTGGTGGGTTTTCTTTTCCCCTAGATGTTCATCCCAGGTGTCAGGTCTTTTATGTAAAGACACAAGAGAAGAATGACTCAGATTTTAGCAGTAATTTAGTCATGACTAACGGAAGTCTCAGATTTTCTTGCTAGGCTCTTCAGAAATGCAGTCCACATTGAACAGAATATGTGTTTTTGTAATTATTCATGTTCTGGTTAAACTTACTTTGACGAATTGATAAATATTTATAAAGGAAAGGAAGCTGTGGTAGAAGAGGACTCAGGCTTCCACAGAAACGATCTGCTAGTCAGGCTGGCCCGTCTCTCCATGTCTCCTCGCCGACTGTCGATTCTGATCCTAAAGTTCTGCTGAATTTAGGAGATGCTCTTACACTTAGATTTATTTTTTTTTCGCCAAAAGGTGTTTTCCTGGATGCTTATTTATGTGTGTGTTTATTTACTTTATTGCATATTTACTTATTTATTTATGTCAGATTGTGAACTGACGTGTATTCAGGAGGGAGATGCATTTGTTAGTCCCACTGGCAGATGCGCCGTGTTTGTGTTGGGCATCACAAACTCTGCACAGCCGGGCAGTAATGAACGTCTCAGACTTGTACTTTATTAAGCACAAATCTGTAGTCTGCTTAGTTCTGCTGCTTCAGCAACTGCTTCCTTCTTTTGTTCTTTCTATGATTTTTTTTCTGCATATTACAGTGGAATATGTATTTATTTCTGGCAGCAAATATTCATGCCCTATTATTTCTCGTCCCTGCATACATACCACTGTCGTGGTCTTCTTTACCTGCGTGGTATCTGGGCCAGTATCATCTAATTTGCTGTCTGCTCTCAGTTCTGCATTCTTTTTGTAACGGGGCTTTTTAGTTTCTCCTAATTGTTGAAGATCGATAAAATTGTTGAACTTATTCTAGGCTTTTATCCTGATACTGTAGTATGATTTTATGCTGCTAATAGGGTATGACTCCTGGACACAAAAGGAGAATTTTTCATAATGAGAACAATCATCCATTGGAATAATCTCCTCAGGGAAGTGATGGATTCCCCAACATTGGACACTTTTAAGACCCATCTGGACAGCCTGCTGGGCCGTCTCGTGTAGACCATACTTTTGCCAAGAAAGGTTGGACCAAATGATCCTTGAGGTCCCTTCCAACCTGGCATTCTCTGATTCTATGGCTTTTCTCACTTCTGGCCTGCTCATCTAATTGTCATATGGACTAAAAGGTAGGTAAGGTTTGCAGAGAGATGTAATGTTGCCACACAACCGTGCTGCCAAGTGTCTGGTTTTCAATAGCCATTCCACTGCTGTAATGCCTAAATCCACCCCAATTTTTTGGCTGGTGCATGTGTGTGGCCTGTTGTCATAAGAAGAGGGTTCTTGATGAGGCCATAAATCTGTTTTTCCCACTGGCCTGGGTCTGGTGACAGCCAGCGGTGGACGCCGAGAGCAGAGCGAGCCTGGGGGAAGGCATTGCCGAGTGGTTTTCTGTCCTTTGCTCCTGTCCATCCTCTTCTGGAGGGAAGCTGTGTAGGTGCTTTAGAAGACAAATCCCTCAGCTCTTTTCCGATGCTGCCTCACAGAGGATGAAGCATACAGCCCTGTGTGCTGGCATGTGTGCTGGAATGGCAGGAGTTATGTCTGGCATGGATCTGAGCGCTCCGAATGCTTTGGCTGGCGGTGGAGGGATGGATATATGTGTGTTGGGTGTACGAACCCTAAGGAAATGAAAACAACTGGAGGTGCCTGTGCCACAGCCAGCGCTGCAGGCAGACTCCACTACAGCGCTGGCATTGTGTGCTAGTGTTCCCTTTGAGTTTGTTTTGTTCTCATTCCTTTTTCCCCAGAGCTGACTGGTTTAGGGGGAAGCAGGTTCATCACAGAACTTCTCTTGTGCGTGAAAGAGCAGATGAGCTCCTGCAGACTGTGATGTCCTCAGACCTCTGCCATCAGAGGCCCCACTCTGTATTGGGATGCTGTGCCTGAGAGTTAGTGTGCGTATTTTTCTTAAAGCTTTTTTGTTTTAAATAGGTAGAGATGCAAGCTAAGTAGCATTTAACCTGGACATGGTGTTTTTAAGCTGAATCTGAACCCTCGATGGCATCGTTGTGTGGTGGCTGTAAGCCAAGCCGAGCTGCCGTGCTTGGGCATTCAGACTTCCAAATTCGTTGTGGGTGGGAACCAAAGGGCAGGTCTGTAAAACCAGCAATTGCTGTGTCAGATGGCTTTCAGTACCTGCTGCCAGGGCTTTGAACCTCGCAGTAAAAGGCAGTGGTGCAGGCTGCCAGCTTTCGGGGACCCTGACGGCTGGTAGTGGCAGGGAAGAGAATTCAGTGCCTAATTTTGATGCCGCATCTGCTCCTCGTTGGCTGGGTGGATCACCAGGGCCTGGCAGCCCTTTTTTGCTGGCAGTCTGAGTTGCTTCTTGCTCTCCTGAACTTGCACGGCATGAACAGGTTATCTGAATCCAGTTAAAAATCCCTGATTTCTCAGAGTGAGCATCATATTAGAAGTCGAACATCACCAAGCCTGAAACCGTTGCACGGCTTTTTGTGGTGGCTTCAGCAGCAAAGTTTATGAGCAGTGGCCCTTCAGCAGTTTTCTACCTCAAAGATAATCCTTCCAAGCAGGGGAGGAAATCTGTCAGCACGAAAAATGGCACTCCAGCTCTACTTCTTTGGGGAAAGAAAAGAAAAAACCCACAACCCTCAGTGTTCTCTCTCTATAATCCTGAATGTAGCTTTTTAATGAGTACTAAATCCTGAACAAGAAAGGGTAGGGGGCCTGGGAACACCCCAGGGTTTTTTTTTCCCATGTGCTGGTTTCTCCTGCTGCTTCGGCTTCTCGTCTGTTTCATTCGCCTTCGCGCTCTTGCGTGGTTCAAAGTGGCTGCAGTGTCACCCTCTACAGAAGGCTGTAATTTGGTGGCTGAAGTGGTGCGTGCGTGCCGGTGCAATAATAAATCATGTTTGTGAGTTATGATTAAATCTTAGAATCGCATACAAATGCAATTCCTTTTCTTCTGCGAGAGCCAGCTCAAGCCGTTCTTGGAGACCTTCTATACTGTATCTCTGGAAAAGGCTCACTTAAAGAAAAATTCTCTGTAAGGAGAACCCTTTACCTTTGGTTCCGTATCACTAGACGTGTTTCAGGGTTTGCTTATATTGCAGAGCCTTGTGAATACTGGTTACTTTTAACATGATTTTACTAAATATTGAATTGTCCTTTCACTAATAGAGAGCTCCACTAGCGTAACATCTGCTGCCAAGGCTTATGAAAATGGACAGTAAGTTATAAATCAGCTGTGATGTCAGCAGTTAGCTCCACAGTGTACTATCAAGACAGTTTTTTATTCCAAAATAGATTTTTTTTTTTTCTTTCAGGTTGCCCATCTGAAGAAATCGGATTGAACAACAAGAGTTTTTTATAACGGGGTGCACTTTAATCTCAATAATGAAGAAAAGCAGAAGTGTCATGACAGTAACTGCAGATGAGGTAAGTTTCTTCTAAAGGCATGTGTTATCGTTCCCAGTACTTCATGAAAGTGAGATTAAAAGTTTGTTTTGTCTTATTTTGTAACTATCAGCTGGTTTTGCTTTGCTTACTCATTTATTTCCTTAGAGTTGTTTGCAGCCCATGTAATAAGCAGCAAAGAAGCCTTGCACATTTAAAAACCAACGAACCAACCCTGACACCATGAGAATTTCAGAGGAGTCTCGTGCAGAGCGTATACTTTGCTGTTCTTTGGTCAGTTAACGCTGGCAGGCAGCTGGGAGCATTTCCATACCTTATGGAAGTTCCATTCTGGATCCCATCTTTGCTCCTGTGCAGCACGTATATACTTATACGTGTTTCAGCATCTCTCCCCACCGTAGTTGCTGAACGCCTAATGTGATGATGCATGTGTTGTTCCGTTACTGCACTTGCTAATCATCATCATAATTCCCTATTAATTAAGCTCCAGTTCCCATTCTCTGGAGAATTGTCTCAGTTTGTAATGATGGCATGAAAACCGCAGCTTTAATTGACTTGTTTGTCACAGCTGGGGCTCGCCAAAGATGGAAAACCTCATGGAATGTATATGAAAATACAGTGGAGGAGTGGAACCTAACAGTTAATGTGTCCGATAGCACTCCTTCAATAAATGTTTCTTTTACACTCTTAGACCACACGTTGCACTACTTCATAGTCAGTTTTGCTGAGCACGATGCTCAGTCCTTGCTGATTGTAATGAAAGCAGGCATCTGAAGTCTAATGGAAAGCTAGAAAACTCTGCTGTATGCTTCTTAAATAATGACAAAAAAATTAAACAGTTTTATAAAGTTTATAAATAAAGGCAGGTTAGGTCATATGGAAGGCAGGATTTCCTTTCTGGGGTTCCTAGGAGTATTTTTGACCTGATTTTGTAGGATTTGGATCACTGAAGAGGAAAAACTGCTTTAACTGATCAAAACCTTTTTTTGAGACTATTTCTGTTAGGAACTCCAGACATGGCGTAAGGTGTCCTAGCTGGGAGCTCTTGTAACCGAGTAGCTCTTGGATAATTAAGGATATGTCTAAGTCCAGTATTCTTGACACCTTTCTCTGTCTGGTCGTTCATCAAAAAAAAGTGTCAAACCAGGATGTTTGTGCCGTGGAGAGAATGATACTTAAGATGGATGTTGAGCGGAATGTTCTCTGAAAAAGTTCAAAACATCAAAAGTTTAACGTATCACAAGGTGACCTGGGTTATTGGCGTTTTCAATTAGATGAGAATTAGATGCTGAATTTAGCTTAGGCAAGTTTTGAGTGAATTTTCATTCATAAAATAACAATGCAGCAGTGTCAGGCTCTGCCAGGATTTTAACATAGAATTATCTTTTCTCAGTAGCTATGACCATAGAACAATTGAATGTGTTTTATCCTCATGGAGGAAGACATTTGTTTGCGGAACTTCAGTGGCTTTTCTGTCTTTGCAGAATGCTCTGGATTACCTGGAGTGCGGGCTGAGTAAGTCCTACAGTACTTCCAGCCATGCTCTGGGCATAGACCTCTGGAGAGGAAGAAGATGTTGTTCGGGTAATTTGCAGTTACCGCCACTATCCCAACGACAGACAGAAAAGGCAAAGACACCTGACAGAGACATTGTCTGCAGACCAACAACTCTGCCTTTGCTGACACCTCCAAGTATTGCCATCACCACTTACCAAGACTGGTAGGTTCTTTCCCTTTGTTATGATTGTCGTGTAGATGGCTTTTCTAGTTTGGGTTTTTTTTGTTTTGTTTTCTACTTTTGGGTTGTTGGGTTTTTTCTTTTTTTTTGAAAGGCACGGGGTAATTATCTTGTATATATTAATCAGTATTGTTGATGTCTATCAGACAGCGTATCACAGATGCACGTTTACAAAGTAATTGCCTTTTTTTGAAATTCTACTTCTGTTAAAACCTCTTCTGTTCACCTTTTTTGTGCGTCTTAATGAAACTTTTGTGTCGTAAATTCCGATCTCAGCCAGAGGATGTGTGTTACTAGCTTTCCACCCACAGAAGAGTTGAGGATGGTGGTAGGCTCTTCTACAACAGATAAGGAAAACGGCTTTAGCTCTCTGGCCAAGTGTTAGAAGAAAGGCTTGAAAAAGCATTTGTATCTGATGTTAAGCTCAAGAAAAGTCCCAAAGAAACTATCAGGGAGCTGATTAAAAGGGGGTTGCTAAGAGGTGAGTTCCAAAACTGAAACTGAATGTTACGTTCCGAAACAAGGAAGTTCATCTACAGGGAGGAGAGGAAGACAAAGCCCCAAGTGTTCATGTGTTGGAATTGCTATGATAGATTTTAACGGCAAAGTGAGATTAGATGCCCAGGTTGCCATCTGAATCTTGGAATGGCACTGCAGCTTCAAAACCTGTACTCTCAACTTCAGATTTCAGGTGTGCTTTGGATTCCAGTTTTTAAATGCTCCGCTCTCAATTTCATTTGCCGGCTGGGAAACATGTTCACAGCGTTATTTCCAAGTCTGAATCTGGTTTTAGCTTCTGTTAAACTCAGCATTCTTCAGAGCTGGCATTTCAGTTTGCGTTTGAACAATTATAGATTTGTTTGTTAGAGTCCTTTAAAAACAGTTTTCGTATTGAAGACAGGATTTTTAAACTACGCGCTTGAATAGATGAGATAACAGAAATCAAAGAGGAATTAGCAGGGGCTTTTGTTCAATTTTTGCATTTAATTGCTGTGGATAAATTCAACAAAATGAGTTATCTAATTTCAGATGGATTGTGAATTTTGACGATAAAAGGGTTGGTTTACCTTTATGAGCATTTGAACGAGTGTTCCCTTTTGTGTACCTGCAGCAATTTGTAATCTTGACTGCAAGACAGTTGAGAGCCTATTCATAAGGTGTGCTGTTAAGAACGAATTACTTCTGATCTTTGAATACGCCTTCATACACGATTTAGGAAAACGCAAGGAATTGCAATGGATTTACCATTAGTTTCCCTTGTAACACAAGGGGGCATTGCTGCTCCTCTCTTCCGTTACAGCAGGCTCGACGTATGCATATTGTGTTGCACAACATGCATTCTTGAACAGTGTGCCAGTCAAAGAGAAAACCTAGCTGATGCTCAAGTTACTGCTGTTTCTTTACTGCTGTTAATCTCTTATAAGTGAGCAGGCAGATTCCGACTTCTTGGTTTTGCTTGAATCTGTCACATCTGTTTACATCCCTGTGGGGAGCTGGGAGCTGCTGGTTGGCGTGGCTGGGATGCAGAGTGCTGTTCCAGCACGTCGGTGCACGGGCATCTTTGCACCCCCCTCACCTTCCTGACTTGGGCATCAGTTAGACTGACTGCTCTGACAGCTGGCAAGAAAATTGGTCTAATTTTTCCCATTTTCTGTTCAAGTCCTAGTCATCAAGGGCTTTTGAATAGGTTAGCCCTGTTCTCTACCCCATGCCAGGCAGTTCCTTCCCTACCCAATTCCCAGTTGCCCTGGGCCTGACCACGCTCTCAGGGAGCACAGTCATGATCGAGATTTTCTTGTGTAGGAGCGGTGCAAGTGGGATCTCGTCCTGAAGCTGTTGGGCTTCTATATTGTCGTTCAGTTCGGCACGAAATATACCCCAGAGGCAGGTTATATTTGTGTAAGTCCGGCGTGTGCCGTTGTGTGGAAACAGCTTTGGAATGATATGAGCATTAAGAAACTGAGTGAGTGGGCAATAAAGTGATAGGAAAATTTCAGTGTAGATAAATACAAAGTGATATATCTGAGCACAAAAGAGTTGGAGCTGCAAAGCAATATTAACTGCTCAAGAGCAAGATCCTGGGTATAGGAGAGAAGTCCAATAGAGTTGCAAGTTCAGTATTTATTAATGGTCAAAAAGAAAATTAATTGTTAAAGATTTGAAGGAAAAGAATAGTGAGTAAAACAGAACATCAGGATGCCATAGTAGGAACCCATTAGTTGGCAAAGTGTTGCATATGGTGTACAGTTCTGGTCCTTCCTCTCAAAAAAGGGTACAATAGAACTAAAAAGAGTTAAAGGCCTCTAAGATGATCAAACATACGGAACAGCTTCTGCGCTGGGATTGACCGAGGAGGCTGGAACTCTTCAGCATGGAAAAGACAGTTGTGGAAAGGGATAGGACTGAGGTCTTGCTAGTGGTATGATCTATTGCTTGTTTTCCCGTCTCGTATGAGAACAAGGGGCCACCAAATAAACCGGTATGACAGGCGTGAAGCAAATGCAAGGAGGTCGTTCGTTATGTAGTTTCTAGTTATGCTCTGGAACTTTGTGCCGTAGGATACTATAGATGCTAAAAGTTTGAGCAGGCTCAAGGGAAAGCTCAGCAGATCCTTGGAGGAGTGATCTGCTGTGATTTCCTTCTGAAAACAGAAACCCCATCTCTTGTTCAGCTTATGAGCTGCAAGTTGTTTAGGACTGGGAAATATCTGGGGGGAAATATCATATATGTTTGCTTTCTGTTCCTTTCTTTTCTGTGCTTTTAATCTCTTGTAGGAGTCCAGATTATAGGCTGGATGTACCATTGGCCTGAGCAGTAAGGCCATTCTTACATTTCAAGCCTGGGTATTTTTCACCTCACTTTATGCGTATCTTTCCTTGGAGCTTTAATAAAAATAGTTGAGGCCACAGGCAGAAAATTAACACGTTTTAAGCAATTGCAGGGGAAAAAAGTCTTTACATGTAGGGAGCCTAATGCCTTTAAATAGTGTAGATCTCAGACTGGGACAGGAAAGAGGGTATTCCTTGTGAAAAGAGTATCCAACCCTTAGTTTCCTAGGGTTATAGGATATTTCAGGCTGGAAGGGACCTCAGGAGGTTTCTAGCCCAACCCCTTGCTCACAGTGAGGTCAGCTTTGAGGTCAGACCAGGTTGCTCAGGGAGCTTTAACAAGTCTGATCTTGAAAACCTCCAAGGATGGAGACTTCACATCCTCTGCGTGTGACTGTCCTCAGCTCAGAAGAAAATCTCAATATGTCTGACAGAATCTCTCTTGTCTTCTGCCAGTTGTCTTGTGCTTCCCAGTGTTTCAGTCGATCTTCAGGTGATCTTTTCAGTGTATCTTCATTAGTCCACAAACCCACCCCATTAATGCAGCACTGCCTAGTCAGGTTGCACCACTTTAGGCCCCTGACATGATGTCTCTGGGCTACGGAAGTTGTTCACTCAGTTTGTTCCTTGGGTTTAGCTTCAGGATGCAGAGGTTTCCTGAGCTCCGTTTATGTTCCCAAAGGTAGACAGTCTCGTTACACCTTGTACAAGATCAAGTTTGGTGATACTGTTAACAGCAGTGGAGTTAGTGAATCCCACAAAAAGAAACTCTTCACTGAAATATAAATGTGAATGGCCTTGGTCTAAGATATTTGAGGTCCACACAACTAAAGTGCATAAACAGTGTAAGGTCCAGATTTAGGTTTTCGGTAAGGTAAACCATCATAACTCTTACGCGTCCAGTAAAAATTGTTTAACATTCACTTATTATGTGGGTTGTTTTTTTTTTTCCTGAGCGTTCACGGCGTTGTAGCTTGGAGGTGCTTTCTCCAGGAGATCAATAGCACTCAGTCAGAAGCGTGTAGGTTTACCCAAGCTTCCTGTAATCTATTTCTGTGTGCATGAAACGCCAAAGACGGATGTGAAACACCTCATTATTATGACATGAAACATGATTCCCAGAAATAATGTCTTTATTTCATTTGTCTGCTGTGCAGAGGAACTATCATCTTTCTTTTGTAATGACTGTAAGATTGTGAAAGAGCTTCCTAGCGATATCGTGATGACAGTCAACTTTTCATGCTGATACACAAGTTCCTCATTATACTGATACATTTAGCGTATCTTCAGAAACACATACAAAACTGGCGTGAGGGACATTGTCTCTTTTACTAGGGCATTCCACAGACATTTCATACTCAACAAAGAAGTCACTTCAGTTTGGGGTTTCGTTTCCTCTTTGTGCAAGCTGTTGTTCTCTTTGTAGAAATTTATCATCTTAACCAGAAAAACAATAACGGAGTTTCTGGAGAGGGACGGATAAACCAAAACCCGATCCCCGTGGATTGCTGTGAACAGTAAGGTGCAAAAGCTCTGCCGCTGTTGGGGTTACTTCTCTTTTCTCCTGTTAACTTGATTAAATCCCCGGGGAAACTCTCACTGTGTGTATTTGGGGTGTGCATTGCGCTGGGCCGTTCTTCCAGTTCTTCCATTTCCTGATAGCACAAAATCTCTGCCACATGATCATTATTTATCTTTTTATTGGTCTTGTGCTGGAATAAGCTGGAATTCTTTGTTCTGGATGTTTTGTTTAGGCTCGGTCTGATCTCCATTGCTCCAAAGCATTTCAGTGTTTGTGCTGTGTATGGAGGAAAATGCCAAATGGAAAATATTTCTGTTATCAAATGAGATTTCTAAACTGAAATCCTGGAAGAGAATTTACGTATAGTAATACATCTGTGGTTCTTCCTGGGGTAATTCAGGAGATGGCACATCTGTGAAATGCAGTGCTTCCCTCTGCTACCCACGCGTCTTGCACAGCTCTGTGCGTTACCGAGCTTTTTGCAAAACTTTAGCTGTCGATGGCGACCACGGCCAGATCGTACCACAGCAGCTTCGGTACTTTGTTTCCTTTTAAAGATATTGTTCGTTATTGGGTAGGGGAAATTTTGGTTCTGTCATCGCTGAAATGGTACAGAATTCAACCTGCAACATCAGTGCTGTGCTACGGACTGTGTGCTAAGAATTGTGGAAATTTAGCCGTGCCTGGGATTGCGGTACCTGTGGTTTGAAGAAAAGAATAACAGAGTTCAAATACAGAACATCTTATTTGGGAGGGGTGGAGCAAAATAAGCCTGTTCCTTCTGTAAGTAGTTTTTCTGCCACATTTTTTCAGAAATCACCTTCCAATTAACTTCCAGTGGTAATATGAAAGTGAGAACCGTGAGAGGGTGAGCCATGACTTAAATATTTTAACTTAAGATACAGGGTAATCTAAAAAAAATAAAGCGGCTCCCAAGTTGTTGGTTTGTGTGGGTTTTTTTGTTTTTCTTTTCTTATTGGAACCGTGTTTTCTTGAGACTGGTGCTGTTCTGACAAGATCCGTAACCAGCAAAGAAACAATGGGCAGGCTGAATCCAAAGCAATGATTCTCCGCCAGCTGCGATGTAATAGTGTTTTGTGTGAAAGCGGCAAGGCAGTACACATACAAAATAGCTTTCATGAATCATGCAAGGGAAGAGATATATCAGATATAGATCTTCAAGTGGCAATCTGAATGTAGAAATCTTATAAGCTTCTTTTGTACGAATCTTGTCCATATTTTCATAAAGTTATGAAAATGCTTTCCAAAATCCTGCTCCATATTTTATAACTAAAGCTTTGTGGTAGCAAATCCAAGCAAGAGGGAAGAACAAGGGTGTGAAGAATATATTTGTAGCTACACTTAGAGCATCCAAAATAGTTCTCTTACCCTATTTTTTGATACTTATCAGCTCCTGGGTTAGGTTTGGCAACTAGCTTCTGATTTACACTGTTTCTACAAATTTGACTCAGATCCGTGAAGATGTTTTCATAGAATCACAGCATGGTTTGGGTTGGAAGGGACCTTAAAGGCCACCCGGTGGCACCCCCTGCCCTGGGCAGGGACACCTCCCACCAGCCCAGGTTGCTCCAAGCCCCGGCCAACCTGGCCTTGAACCCCTCCAGGGATGGGGCAGCCACAGCTTCTCTGGGCAACCTGGGCCAGGGGCTCACCCCCCCCACAGCCAACAATTTCTGCCTCACATCTCATCTCAGTCTCCCCTCTTTTGGTTTAAAACTGTTCCCCTCGTCCCATGGCTCCCCTCCCTGACCAAGAGTCCCTCCCCACCTCTGCTGTAGGCCCCGTTGACAGTTTTGCATCAAGTTTCTATGTTGAAATAAAAATTAAGTTCTATGATGAGTCCCAAAGCATAAGGAAATAAAGGCCTTAAGAATTCTATTAAAAGTTGATGTAGTTAATATTAAATATAGTAAGGAGTGCGCTTTTTAAGGACATAGAGATTCTGTCAAACATTTGGGCTGTGGTATTAAATAGTGTATTGAAATATATTATATTCCTAATTGTCCCTTGCAAAAGCTACCTTGCTCTTCTGCCAGAGCGAAATGAGAACTCACTAGGCTTGAAAAAAGTTGTCTCCTAACAGAAGCTGGATGCTATTTGAGTCATATTCTTGCGACTTACTAAAAAAAAAATTAACAATTAGCCTGTCTTTTTTTTTTTTTATGGCATTCATAATTAATCAGCAAACTGTAGTGTTTTGTGTGCCTGTGAGCTTGCTGTAATATTGCTAGTCGTGTGTCAGTGACCCGCTCTATAGCTTGCTTGCTTCTGCAAGAATTTTATGGTGCAGGTTGGGGGTCAGAATCTAAAAGGAAAATATTAAGGGATTGATCCTATTTTCCATGTCTGTCTGAAAATCCTCCTGAGGTTGGGGGATGGACGGAAGGACGTGCGAGTTTGTTGCCGCGTGGGGAAGCGTGCGGGTACGCAGTGTCAAATCGATGCTTGTAGTACTGCGCGTTGTTCTCCAGATGGGGATCGTGGGCAGCAAATTAGATGCAACATTAAAAACAAAACAAACAAAAAAATCAATATGGCATTTTGAACTGAGCCTGAGACGAAACCTTCAGCAGAAACGCTGACTTCAGCTGGGGCCGGCTCATAGCCATGGTGAAGCCGTTCGGCTGGTAGTAATTAATTGAGGGATAGATATGGAAAGGTAGAACGATAAAGGGGATGGAGATTTGCATGGAGGATTAAAAAGGATAATAAAACTGTAGTCAGGCTAGTAAACTAAGCAGAAGGTAATATGTCCCAGTCACTCCTTTACATATTTGAAATCTGTAAATCCCATGGAATGAAAGGAAATATTTAGGGTAATAGGGAGATTGAATAGGAAGAGTGGGATGAAAAAGAGAAGTTCAGAAGGAATAATGCTGTTTTGGAGAAGTGCGGGGCTTTTTTGTTTAGTTTTTGTTCTTTTAAAAGTTGTTTCAGACTGTGGCATAATACCTGTGAAATAAGTTGAAGTCTTATTTCTTAAATCATTTCAAATTCAACTGGATAAGAACTGAAGAAGTATGCTGCAAGCTTGGAATAGGAAAAAAAAAGAATGGATGAGCTGTCTTCCCATATGATGTGAAAAATAAAAACCTAGGAGGAAAAGATCCCCCTTAAAAACATGGTTTTGATTTTTATACCTATATTTTAAATTACTTAAGTCACAGAATGGTTGGAGTTGGAAGGGACCTCTAGACATCATCTGGTCCAAAATTTTTTATGATTTATATAAATCACATCAGTTTTTGTTGTAATAAAGCAGGATCAATTATTCTGTTTGAACGTGCTTCCTGTGTCACAAAACGTGGGGCATTTACTTAACCTTGAAAAAGGAGGTCAACTGTATTCTCCGTAACACCTCATACGTTCTGTGAGGGACATAGTTTTTAATTACACTGTGCTGTTTCTGGAAAATGTACAGCAATAGCTTAGTTTTGAAAATCAGAAGTACTGTATTTGTCCTAAGTTTCCTAACAATATGAAAGATGTAGAGAGTGTTGAAGAGCGTTAGATCTGGAAACAGTCCTGAAGGATTTCATGTGCTCAGTGATTTTGCTTGTTCTTCAGCAGGTAGAAATATAACGTGGTACATTTAGGGCTGGCTCATTCCTGGTGCTGAACACTGGAATTGGTAGGAGCTTGGAGTGCTGGGGATCCCTTAAGATAGCTTCTGAAAAGCTGAAAATGTTCTGTTGCGAGATAGTTCTTGTGTTGTCTACAGGTAGGTCATAAACATTACATAAAGCAGTTCACTAAGGCTTAAATGTGTTGGGGTTCACCACGGCGGGAGGTAGGGGCTGCCTGCCTGCTATGGGAGGAAGAAATTCCTTGATTTTGTTGTCATTATTGCCGCTCCCAGCTTCATTTAACACCTCGCAAAGGCATGGAGGAGGAAATTTAGATAGTGAGATAATTTAGAGAAAGGTCTTCTCTAAAATTTTGCTACTTTCTCCCTTAGTAAGATGTTTCCACCAGAGAATATTCCATCTTGATGTGGTTGGGTGGATGGTGGTTCTTCCTGGCCAGGAGCTGGGTAGAGTAGAGGATCAAAGACACAAAACCAAACCATGTTTAGTTTGTGGGAGTCACCGGTGGAGCCCTGTCCCCATCTGACATTATGCAATAAATCTTGGAGATCTGTTTATAAAAGTAAATCGCAAGAATCCTTCATAATAGGAAAAAATGGTGGGCAACCCAAATAGATGGGGGTCATTGCTTGCTTGTTTTAGACATGGTACAAGTGCAAATTATCTGGAAAGAAATTGCTGCCGAGATAATTTGTGCTATCTCCGAGTTCTCACTGAAGTTATTTTCTCAGCTAAAAATAAGCAGATAAGTGTTTTGGCTGCCTATATTTAGGCATTGTCTGTTGCTGTCAGTTTTTGAAGCTCTTGGATCTTCTCAGTTGGAATATCTTTTTATTTTTATGTTTTCACAAAGGGATAGATAGAATAACTATGATTTATGTGTGGTGTAGTTGGTATAGAGGAATTTTAAGAAGAAACATAATGTTGGATTAGTCATAGGTTTTGAATTAAAAATGTCATTATTTTAAAAATGTCTTTTTGTACACCATTTATATTTTGTTGTTGCAACATAATCTTTTGCTTAGTTTACAGTTATTTGATTGGTTGGATTTTAGTCTGCTTATGTGCTCAAAATGATAGCGTCCCCTTTTTGTATGAATTGCAAGGTGAGCCCAGTAATTTTATTAAAGATGATCCTGAAGTTTGGTGCTGCGAGATTTGCCTGCAGATACTAGTCCTTCAAAAGAGAGGCAGCTCCAGGCACACAAAACGGGCTTGTAATGATTCAATTATAATTATATACCTCGATGCAGAATGAAATAAGACAGCTTGAAATGTATCTAGAATGGAAAGAAATGAGTCACTGTTAATTAGCAAAAGACAATGAAGCTTCTGAAATATTATGTTCAAACTTCAGCCTCCCAAGAATATGAAATAAATGGAGATTATGGAAATACGGTTGATATAAAAGCTGAATCAGATAAGAATTTGACACAACTTTCTTTTATCTTCAGACTTCTGACTAATGGTAACTTCATCTGAAAGCAAAGATCAAACCCAGTTTGCTTTGTTTACCTGGAGAGCTGCCTTCTGCTTCTCAGCCCATCCGTGCCATTGCATATATTTTTATTCGGTATTACACGTGATGGTTCTGGTGGTGCTCTGGTTTGTGCTGCTGTGCAAGCAAAGAAGTTGTTATAAATTGTGCTGTGAAGGTGTGCGTGCCTCTAAAGCCCGCCACAGAATAAACGTAAATGTGCATTAAACCAGCCTGTGTTTCCCAGTCCCTCCCAGCTTTCTCTCCCTGCGTGCTTGCTGGTGGCAGGCAGAGTCGTGTCCCTGCAGCGCGGTGACCAACCCTACGTGGTTTTTCAGCGATGCCTGAGCTGAATCTCTGGAATATGGTGCAAGAGAAAGTGTGAATCCTGGTGCCAGCGTACCAGTTTGGCCGTGCCACCGCAGCCCGTGCACCATCATATGGCCTCTCATGTCTTACTCTGTTCTCAAGTGGTAGAGGAGTACGCCGTGGAGTCTAATATTATATTTGACGAGGAATTAGGCAACGGAAAAAAAGAGTGTATTCGGGTTGCTCTGGGGCTGGGATGCAGCTCTACTTCTCAGCATTGCACCATGTCCATTTAACAGACCTCTTGCTTCTGCAGATCCCATCCTGGATGCTGTGTGTCTGGGAAGCTTAAACGCTTGGAGTTTGATTCCATGCACCATGCACTTATCTCCCAGCCAAAATTCAACAAAGTTTTATAAATCATGATGTCCGTCTCCACCTGGCACTGGTTGGGTGTCCAGTGCCTTTAGACCTTCTCTCATGTGTTTTCAGTAGCTACGTTGTGACCTACTGGAATCTTATTGAACTTGCTTTTTTGTACCAATTCCTTCCTGAGTCCTTTGAACAGAGACCCTGGTAACATTGAGAGCAACGTTGGAATGAATTAGAGGACCAAGAACGCAGCGTTGTCCTCTGCTGCTGGCCTCAGTCGTGTTCTACAGGTCCTCACCCCAACTGCTGCTCCAGGAGGCTCGTTACCCCGCGCTGAACACTCCCTTCCCATTAAGGAAAACATGAGACTTCTTAAATGCTTGGGACAGGCCACAGCCACCTCCTGTCTTTTTATCGGCACTGGCAGTGCACTGGTCTCTAGGTTTTTGGCTGTGAATTCTTTCCTTTTAATTAAGCTGTAGTGGACAAAGCTGGATGTGAATTATGACAATTGCATTTTCTGTTGTTTCCCAGCACCAAACACGAGCCACTTGGCAAAGCTGGAGGTTACAACCGTGCTGTTGAGCAGTAAACGTAGTGAGCTTTACCTCTCTGTGTTGGGGTGTTTTTTAAAGCAAAATAACTATAAATAAATGCACATTGTAAACCTGATGCTGTTTAATTTGAGAGAGCTGATAAGGTGCAGAGGATCTGAAACACAAGCTGATTAAAATAACTTGCGTGCAAACTGGAATGATGTTTTCTCAGTCAAGTGCTGCAAAACTAAGAATCTGGAAGAGTGAAACACAAAACTTAAACAGACTCAGATTAATGGTGAAGTTTTCTGTTCCTGCTTGACTACCACAGGTGTGATCAATAACAGAGAAATATGTTTGCTCATGAAAATTATTTAAATCCTTTCTTTGAAAGGAAGTGGAGGGTTGTCCAAGGCTAAGCATTCACCTTTATACCCTTTCCATTGCCTACGTGAGGAGATGTTGCCAACCAACCCAAACTGGAGTTTTCCAGCTGAATGTATGGCAGGATGCACAAATGACCTGACAAACTGGGTGCCCAAATTGGCTACGTGGGATTATCTGTTATCAGTAAGAACGCTGCTCTTACAGAGCAATAATGATTTTTTTTTTTCATACTTGTCATTGTATTATGTCATTTTCATTCTAGTTATGTGAAAATTCCAGATACTGGTGTTTGTTTGCATTTCATGTTTAACAAGGAGGTTACCTGTGACTGAATTACGATGGGTGATCCTGGCTGGTAGCTCTGGTGCCCATAGTTGCCTCTGGGCATGGGCGCAGAGGCATCAGCAGAGGCATCTGGACACGGGGGCAGGGGCGTCTCCGCACGGCGGTGAGCAGAGACCTGATCCTGGCTGTCGAGTGCTGGTGACTCAGGCGAGCCGAGGTGCTTAGTCACAGGCAAATCCGCGGCAGAGTCAGGTGCAGGTAATGCTGATTGCTGTCAGATAACACACCACCGAACGAATAAAACAACAGCCTGGCGAGAGGCGAGCTAGCGGGTCCAGGCAAATATCTTTGTAGATATTGCATCCTTCATACTACATCTCTGTAGTTGCATAAAGCCTTTTCTCATCAAATGGGATGTAAAGGATGTGTGAAATTGTAAAAAGACTTTTTTGCATTTGGCTTCTCTTTTCTCTGGAGTCGCCCTCGAGGTCTCTGCCTGTGAAGAATAAGTTGGCTTATTGAATTCATTTGTAAAATATTAATCTACAGCTCTGAAATGAGAAAATAATCGCAAGTAATACAGATTGGTCTAACATATGTGATTACTCACTATGGATAATATAGAGGGCGTTTAAATGTTCTCTGAGAAATACTCTAAATCAAGCACAATCAAAGTTGCTAATGAAATTACCATTATGAATAAAGTATCTTACATCATGCCCTGAGGGCTTATAGTGTATAAATTTATTTCCTCATATGTATCTACTAGGAGATAAAAACATAAATACTTGAAAGAAAAAAAAAGGGCATTGTGGCATGGTAAGAAATTGTACTTTTTTGTTCAGATACTAAAAAGTGCAAGGAACTCGGATAAATTTTTGTCTCTGTCTTTCTACGGTGTGGTTTATTGTGGAAAAAAAATAGCGTAGCAAATCCATTTTAAGGACTAAATGGCAGGTGAAAGGCATCAGGCTTGTTGTTACTACTGACTTCTTCATCCGTGTTCTGAATCCAAAGAATTTTTCCGTGACAGAGGACACCTTGTAGTGCTCTACTCAAACGGTACAGTGACCCGGTGGATGGCGATGACTAATTCAATGTGAACAGACGAGCATCCAAGCCAGGTATCGATCTTAAAGATGGAGTTCATTTATTTGTGACTGATCTGAAAAGAATTCTGGATCTTCTTGACTTTGTTAGAGGTACTGGATGTTTTAAAGACCTAAAAACTTACGAAATCATAGACGGAGGCTGCAATTGTTGGCTGCTGAACCAAAAACTAATATACAAGCTGCTTATTGAATGAGGAATAGCCTGTTTGAAAGCAACTGGATGCTAATAACGTGGGAAGAGCTAAAAAGGTCGCCTTTTATATAGGATGGGTCCTGTCCAGCCTTTGCTAACCTTGTAGATGGGGGTTGTTTCTCTGTGCTGGTGTCCTGACTCTCTCAAATTAAGAAGGACGGACTTTTCCAGTTGCTTCTTTCTTTTCCAGTTGGCTCAGCTCTTACAGTACCAACCAAAGCGTTGCTAGGTGCTGTGTTTCCCTCCTCTGTGACCATCTTACAGGGCTCCAAAACTTTGCTTCAAAGGCCTGTGCAAGAGTTACTAGTCTCTGCCCTTCCGAAAATTTCAGAGGCCCCTACATCTGTGGGAACGGAGATACAAACTATATCATTTTAAACTGTTAAATAGAGAAAAACCTTGTCTTCCAATGGTAATATAAATTGCAGTGAATTGCTGTTGTTATTTTTATTTTGCCTCTTAAATGTGGGAAATTTGTCATGCAAACCAGTAATTAGTGATGTATTCTGCCTCTCCTTCAGCATCTGGATTCTGGAAACTTTCAGGGAAATACAAGAAAAATCCTCAAAACATGTCATTTAAAGTTTTCTGTCATGAAGCCATCTTTCAGAAGCACTCGCTTGTGAGACAGCAGGCATTGCGATTGAGCAAAGGCAGGCATCTTTTCATTTTTTTACTTAAAAAGATACAAACTGAACACCAAAAAGCCTCCCACTTCGGAGCTGAGGAGACTTTTCCCACGTTGGACTTTGCTCAGCCTTCTGTTAAAGAAGACATTATTAAGGGAGGGTTGAAGTTCACTACATTGGCATCTCTTCACATCTTCACAACTTCTAAATAATGCTTCTTTACCGTTATATTTATATTATTGTTAAGCACTAGGTTAGCACCGCATGCTGTGGGAGTTTGATCTCTGTGCTGTGTTGTGGTTTTCCTTTACTGCGTCGTAGGAAGGTGTGGCTGGTCAAATGCATCTCAAATTAGAACGGTGAATTCTTATTATTCAGGCTAAAACTTTTATTTTTATTTTAAAGCGTCAGAATTTGGTATGATTGTTTAAAAACGTCGGTCGTAGGTATATATGTAAGTAGAGATCTGTCATCAGATCTGCTGCTACTCTGAGGGAGCTAAAACTGGGACTCAGGTGGGGTAGAATTAACAAATACTGATTCTGCCTCTAGAGCGATGAGCAGCACTCACTGCTGGAATGGACATTGTGTGCCTCTTGGTCGTGGAAGAACGGAAATGAAGGCGTGAAGTACAGATTTTATTGTTTCCTCTCATGTCAGTCTCTTCAGTTTATACTCTACCCTTCTTTCCCCCCTTTCTCCATGTCTGTTGCGTCTAGAGAGCTAACTCCACCACTGGCATGATTTAAGTTCTCCACCACAAACACATCCTTATGTATAACACTGGCTGTACAGCTTTTTTTTGTATTTTCTTGGAATCTTTTCCAGGTTTTAGCAATGCTGTGTCCAGCTCTTCTTTTCACGTCCCTGTTACCTTTCTAGCTCTTTCTCACCAGCCGTTGCTCTGACTTAAAGCCTTGGCTGTCGTTTCCTATCTTTACATTTTCATCCACGGTGACTTCTATTTTCACGTTGAAGCACTGTTCCTTAGCACCTGTTTTCCTGGCCCATCTACAGCTTCCAGTTCATTGATGTATTTTTTTTGTCTTGCTCTAAGTTTCCTCCTAGACATTTCTCTTCTGTTGGATCCATTTCCCTCCCCCTCGCATCTTTGCCTGTCTCCCATTGCCTGGGTTGCTCTTATGTATTCCCAGTGCTGGCTCATCTCAGCAGTTCTGCCTTAGGCCTCGAACTGCAGATCACATCCACGTCAGTCCTGTGACATTTCCACCGCAAATTTATTCTCTCCTCTACTGCAGTCTTTTTAACTGAGCTCTTTTCCAGGGCAAGTGACCATTCTCATATTCTTGACTCTCTCTGCTACCTTCTTATTGCCTCTGCTTCCCTCTACTCACATGTCTTTATCAGTTTAGCCCAAAAGAAAATTTTAATTTTATAGCTTTTTTTTCTCCTTTACTTTGGTTTACTTACCCCTTTTCCTCAAAATCTTGTTCGTCTGTCCTTTCACAAACACAGATGTTCCTCAACTGCTCTGTTCCTCTAAACTCAGCACTTGCTTCAATGACCCGATTCTAATTCTAATTTCTAGTCTCCTGCATGATGACTCCTACTCTCATCAACCCTTTTCTTTTATAATGGAAATATGATTTAGCTGACCTGTTAGAGGGGGGACAATGATTTCACTGCCTCCTACTTAGGTTTGTATTGTCCTTTCATCTCTCTCCGAGCTAATGGAGCTGATCGGCTTCTAGAGTTTCTCTCCTGGAAATCCATGGTAGATCCTCTCCCAACCCATCTTCTACTCTGTACGTCTGGCGGAAATCCAAATGTTAAGTAGCGGCAGTGCTGTGAGATTCCATAATGTTGCTGGCCCAATAGGTTTTTTTACATCAAGCGTGTTCAAATTATAGCATAAAAGAAAGACAGTGGCTTCTAAGACTCAGGTTGAGTCCTTCCCTTGTGCATCCTCAACTATTACTAGAGGTTCTGGAGTTGGCCATCTCTGCCGAGTGACCTTTACAAACCCGTGTTTGCACAGATGCCCGACTTAAACCAAGCAGACACTGGTATGTATGAGGGACCATCAGAGTCCTTCCAGGGTGAACAAGTACAGAGGAACAGACTCTCTTTACTGCTTCAGGAGCACATATTACAGGTATGCACTTAGGCAGCAAATTGCTTGAACAACAATTAAAAATATGCAGGGAGGATCTGTGTTTTATGCTTTGTAATGATTGGCACAAGTAATAGTCTTAATTTTCAAATAGTTTGAAAGCTTGACAAATACCTTTGGTTTGCTTTTAAAGACAGAATACTAAAAGCCAGGATTTCTGAAAAGGAGACTCTGTAATTGATTAAAAATATGTTTCCCTAAGGTTTCCTTCCTTTGAAAAAGAAGTAAAAGTAGTACCAGCACACCACAATCACTTGAAGTAATTTTTCTAATTAATTTGCTGTCAGGTTAGCGTTATCTTTTTGGGATGTCTTGCTAATGTGTATGGATGGAATAATGACCTGAGTAACGGAGGGGAGCTTCCTAACTGTTTTTATCTAAATGTGCTTCTACAGAGCGTGCTGTACGAAAGAATTATCCAATTACTCTGCCACCGACTGAAAGTGCTGTTCAAAGTCAACTACCCACTCTTCCTTTCCTACTAAAGCATGTAGGACATTTCACAGTTGCCTCTTTGCTGGCATTTTATTTTATCCTGGCAATTATGGCTTAGAAACAGGTAAATAATAGTCCTACTGTAAAGAAAAAGTATGTATTCTTGTTGCTTAGCAATTGCTCTCAACACAATGAAGATCAGCCGATGATGAGGAATTGCATGATTGAAAATATTGTTTCCCACCTGTATCGGTTATTCTAATAAAATATATTAAAACCTTCTGCAATCCTAGACACTTTGGTAAGCTAGGAAGCTTGTGTGAAAACTCACACAAGTGTACTTAAACTTTTGAAAATTTCCTTAATTGTGCTTGTTCTTCCAAGCAGTTTCATTTTCCTGCCAGTGCTACCAGGCCCTTTTCTTTAATCATCTTTTCCCCCTCCTCAGCTCTTCCTTTGTATTACTGGCCTCTTTTCTGATGAGCTGAAATGACTTGTTACTCTTGGACTACTGGTGCTGTTGCGCACAATAATCTGTAATGATAGACAAATTATTGCATTACGCTGTTACTGGGACATAACAGAAGTTCAGGAAAGAGTGAGATGCCTCTTGACCATTTTTGTTTGTATATTAGGGGAACTTCAGTAAACTGGTCCTTGTGCCTGGTAGTCTCTCCCGGTGTTCTGGTACCCTAGCTGTTCTGTCTGCCATTGCCTCCTGTTGCTGACAGTGACCTCGGCAAATATAACAAAATTCATTTTTCAGAATTATTGGCAAGTTTACTCTGATACCAAGCTCAGTTAGCTCAAGTCTCTTGAAATGTTCTTCTTCTCACCTCTTCTTGGCTTCTCCTGGCGTAAAGCAGCATGATTTGACAGAATTCCAATACTACAAATCAGTAGAGACGATACAGACTTGGGCTGCACGGTCCTCTGTACGTGCAACATCAGAAGCTGGCAGCATGAAGGATGGTAGCTGGAACAGAGAGAGCGCTTCTCTGCAGCCTTCTCCAGGTTACTGTTAGCTCCCATTGCCGCTGAGATCTGTGAGACATTTAACAGAAGAAATATCCTGTGCTAATGGTCAAAATACTCTGAGGTTCTCTACCAAGCAAGGACTGTCCTAGACCTCAGCTTGGAGAAGCACCTCCATTATTCTGGCTACTCAAAGCAGTGGGTGGCACTTTGCTTTTCATTCTTTATTCTTCCAGAAGGGAGAGTGGAGCCTTGCTGCTCCCCACAGTCTCTTTTTTTCCATCGTATTAGCTCAGCCTTTCTGGCATTTCTTCGCTCCATCAACAGCCTTCGCGCATCTTACCTCGGTATCTCCTGCAGGCTGTGGGGCTGACATCTCGTTACTAATGTACAAATGTCCAAATAATGAGAAGCGCTCCCTTAATGGACGCTGCTTCTGAAACATCTCTGAATGCAGGTAAGGGAAGTACACGCTCAGCACGAGGAGCATGCCCTTGTTCAGTGTGTGTCATTGCACAGTGCTTTCAGAGGGCGGGTTTCCCTTTATTCTTGCAATTTTAATAGCTTCATGAGCAGGCATGGAAATACTGTTTCTTTAATATCAGATGGTTTCTCAGAGACCCCCTCCAGCGTCCCGTTTTGCTTCCCTGGTGAGTTAGAAAGTTCTTTTCTTTTTTTTCGTTTGGAATTCCAGATTCTAAGCATTTGTGTGGATTTTGTTTATCACTCAGCGTAGCTCTCAAGCTTCCCTTTGTCTTTGACTGGCTGTCAGTACAGTCGAGATGTAGAATAACAGATCACAGCCTAAGACATCATAATTCCGAAAGCATTAAATGTTCCCCTTCTGCTACTGCGTGAACCTCTCAGGCTCAGATAACACTGCGATTTCCAGTATCCTTAGGTTAGGCTCAGGCAGGTGTTTCTACTTAAAAAAAAAAATAAAAATGTGATAAATAAATGTAAATGGTGAAGAAGATAGCAGCAGGTCAGGTAGAATGTCTGGTAACTCCTCTGTAGTCTCTGCTATAGGGAAGCTCTCTATAGCAAGCCTTTTACTCAAAGCCAAGGAAGGCTGGTTAATGGTTTTGTGAAGCATTTTGGGATATATGAGTGAAAAGACCACTGGAATGGATCGGGACTGGGGGGGGTTTGTTGTGTAATTGGTGCCTATACTGCGCACTCAACCTCTTGCACACAGATCAGAGCACTTTCACCGCAGGCTGGCTGGGTATGCTCTTTTCTTTCTCCTCCTCCTTTAAAAAGAATTATTGTATTTACATTTAAGAGTCACCTACTTTTGAGCAGTTAAAAAGATGCTCTGCCACTCCCTGTGGTATTTATTATGTTCAGCATCGAATCTTGTCTTTATTTCCTTCCCTAGAGTTTTATCCTGGAAAATGTAGAGGTTGTTTATGTCCAGAACAAATCTTGTGTTTTTTGTGTTCCTAAATACATACATCGCTTAGATGAATTAATTCAAATTAATTTGTCTTTGCGGGGGGGGGGGCGGATCCCCCACCCATTAGTGTTCCCCTCTCTTTGCTCACCCTGTGCCAGCGTCCCCAGTGCCTGGCAGTGATTTTGCCCTTTGACCGTGGGTAGATCCCAGGCAGCGTTCAGCTTCGTCTGTGCAGCGTGCATTTTGCATGCTTTGTTCTTGCACAAAATTATGCCTTGCTTCCTTTTGTTTTTTTTTCCCTATTAGACCTTTTCTTCCTGGCCCACCCTGAGCGCGGCGCACGTCTCCCTCCGAGCCAGCGCTGCTGCCGTCCCGGGGGTCGCTCCGGCAGTGCCTGGGGTGCACTCGGCGATGCCCAGGAACGATGTCATGGTGTTAGACGGCTCGTTAAAATTTCATGAGAATCCGACACGCTCATAACACAAGACGGAGCCGAACAGAGTCCAGTTGTCAAAATAATATCGAGCCAATAAGCATGTCATGGGTGGAGCTACTGCAGCACGGGTAAAACTAATTCTGAATGAAGACCTTTTTATTAAACATCCTGGGCCTGAATGAATGGGGTTACTTGGCTTGCGACAGACTAGGGAATTCCTTGATTTTATTAGGGCACAGTGAAAAATCCGGCATTTTTCTGTGAAGTCTGTGAAGCCAAAATGCTATAGGAAAGGGATTGATCGGGAGGCGGCTGTTATGAATTTTTCATGAGCTGGTGTGCGGGGCTGAATGGCTCCGGCGCGCGTCGGTGTGTAGCTGGCAGGCGAGCTGCATCCGCACGGAGGCTGCTGACACAGAAACACTTTGGCGCATTTTCAGAGGGAGAGCTGGGCTGATAAAGGGTTTTCTGACAGCCCTGGCTTATCGTCCTTCGATTTATGCTGCCGTTGCTTCAGGCAGCCTTTCCATTTGGAGCCCAGCCTTGTGAATGAGCGGGGTAAGCTCTGCCAATTTATCAGCGTTTTAAATCTGCGGCGATGCCTGCGTGATGTGTTTTTGTTACGTTTTCTGAATGGTGAGAGCTCACATAACGTCTGAGCTATGACAGCAAAAGATTCTTCTAGGGAACTTGCTACTCCAGAGACAGAGATTTACATAAGGACTTTCAAAGAACAAATGCATTTAGAGCTCGAGCTTCCCAAGCTGCCTGGGAACAGACCTACGTCTCCAAAAATTTCCCCTCGCAGTTCACCGAGGAACTCTCCGTGCTTTTTCAGAAAGTTGCTCGTCAATAAAAGCATCCGCCAGCGTCGTCGCTTTACGGTGGCACATACATGGTAAGATCTGCTGGGCTATCAGTGCGGGTTTCCAAAACAGTGTGTGTAGCTGTGGTTTTAACAGGGGGATAAAAACGAGCCGAGATTCATTCACGCTACTCCCTGCAAGTGTTAAATGAATAGAGCAGAAGGCAGCCAAAGTATGTATAATGCAGTGCCTCGACAATTGCCATTCAGCTTCTGTTCTCCAGAATAATTCCAGCCCATTATTCGTGTGTGCCGTGGTTAATCTCTGTCGAACAAAGGCGGCAGCCGGTAACTTTCCCAGGCGTTATGTTGCTGTAGGTCGAACACATGAATTCATTTCAGAACCTTCAAGACGGGTGTTTTTTCTTTGCCCCTGTCGGCTCCGACTGCAGATGATGGTACGGCGCAGCCCGGACGATTTGGGCAGGGCACTCTTGGAGTTAAATGCTGGAAAAGGGCTTTAACTTCACTGTGAGGGGCTTTTAAACAGTTTTTGCTAGCTACATGTATCCCTTCTTTCAGCCATTTTTTCAAGGAAACTCCAGCTAAGAGTCGTCTTTTCCCTCCCTTCAAATTACCGACCCCAAATAGTCAATTTGCATGCCATTACCGTTGATTGTGAGCTGCCTCTGACTGTCACTTATCCTGGTTAAACCGTGCCATAAACAGTAATCAAAAGATGTAATTCAGGAAAACCTATGTGTATCTCATTGGTTTGTTTACTGAATTGACTCCATATGGGTCTCCTACGGTCTGCCTTTTAAATTCCAAGAGTCTCTATAAGTATGTGATAGGTGACTGTGGGAATTAAACCAGAAAACTTTCATTTATATGAATATTTTGAAATCCTGCTGACCCATAGCCGTATCCCTTACCTTCCTATTCCATAGCCTGAGTTGGGGGAGGGCGGATGAGACTATCCCGGTTGTGTCTGCGTGAGCCAGTTGCTTTGGGGTATCTGCAATGCCCATCCTTGTCTGCTACTTTTAAAAATAGAACGCTTTTTTAAAATGCTTCATTTGAGTCCTGCTGTATTTTAGAGCTGTATTTACTTCTGAAGTGAATTACTAATTACTTGTTCAGAGTGGATTAGTAGCTCTTAGAGTTGTTTTGTGCTGTTGAACAGTAGGAAAAATAAGAGGAAAAACTGAAAACTTTGATACCAGGGAGTATCTGCTGAGTATCTTCTGGGTAGAACTGGGGTAACTGACTTTCTAATTCTTTTTTAAACACAGTCTGAAATGCCTTTGGAGTGCGGCAGCATTCAATTCAAATTAGAATTCTCGAATCATGCAGACTTTCTGCTTTTTTTTTATTTATTTATTTATTTTTAATCGAAGCAGTAATAACAGCCACCCAAACTGGTTACATGCTGTAAGGGTTTCAGGGTGTTCTTGAGCTTCCTCTAGCATTTTAATTTGTTGTAGTCAGGAATGTTCAGGTTTATACACGTTAAATCCCTTGAGCATCTGTCGTATCTCTCAGCATTGGAGCAGTGGGGGGCTGCTCGGCTTCCCCCCGGTAGCACGTTTGGAGAAATTCGTACTGTGGAAAGACGGAACTGCTGGGAATTGGTAGAGCAGAATGTGGTCAGACTTGGCACAGGGTAGCTGTATTGTTTGGTGAAAAAAATAATAAAAAAAATATATGCCCACACACATATTTGTAGATGTAACTAATAATTTCTGCTTGAACCAACTTGTAAAGGCGGTGGGATTGCTCTAGGTTCATTTTTTAATGGAATGATGGAAGGTTCTCATACTCTTTGCCTTTTTTAAAGTTTTTAATATCAGGTGGTTATGAACTGCGTGGAAGTGTTTTAACCTTAGATACGAAGTGAACTATTGTAGAAATGAAGGAAATCACCCTTGCAAGGACAGGTTTCCAGAATGTATGAGTGTGAGTACATGTTTAATGCAGTCAAAATACATAGCAAATCCAGACATATTGTCAATTTGCTTCAGCGTGTTATAAAACAGGAGGGAATTTAAACTATTTAAGTGTGATACAACATTAGAATGCCTGTACAGCTGCTGCACCTGTGTTGTAGATGGTGTACTTTCAGCTGTGGGACTGAATTTGCTTATTAGTTGTGAATTTGTTGTGCAGTGCATGAAAACATCATCACCTGTGCTAAGCAAAAACGCCACTTACGTAAGGAGCTCTTTTGTCTTGAGCTGGGAGGTGGTGTCTGGGTACCAACGGAGTTACCTCAGGAGCAAATGTACAGGAAACACCAACTACACAGCGATACGAAGCAAGGAAATGAATCCGTGCTCTTGGACATCATATAATCTGTAACTTTCATAGCCTTGTCAATAGAATAGAAACAGTAAACTTGCTCAGTTTGGGGTTAGTGGCGTGGTAGAATGTGATCTTTCACCACCTTTATCACCATTGCCAATGTTGTTACTTGATGAATCTTCTGTTCACTCTTCTGTGCCCCCTTATTTGCGGTTTTCTGTCTTCCCTTGCTCTTCTCCTTTACTTTTTTAACTAATTGCCTTTTCTAGGCGTTTTCCTTCTTTTATGACTGAACACATTTCAACTTCTTTCTCCTGATTATGCCGGTGAAACCTCTGTTGTCACCTGTCTTCTCCAATATCCAGGCATCAGATCTTATCCACAAAGAAAAAGGAAAAGGAGGTTTCAGGGTTTGGTTTTTCTGGTTGTTTTGTGTTTTGTTTTGTTTTTTATTTTTTAAATAAGGCTCTGTGCTCCCAATCTTTCTTTTCCTCGGGATCCAGTTCTTACGACAGTACATGACCAACACGTCAACGCAGTTGCCTTCAAACATCTGTCAAGCTGATCCCTTCCTGCTCCGAACCCCTTAAACGCTTTGCCATGGCCGCTCTTGCTGTGTCCAGTCTCCAAATGCCTCATTTGTATAAAATAACCCAGTTTCTTGATGTATAGACAGTCATTGGCTCTGCTGTTTGATGAACACTGGCTTTTTAATTAAGCGATTTTTATAATATGATGTTTATTGTCTTTTCTTAACTAAGACTTTAGTGGGTTTTTTTCCAAATTAATTCACGTTTAGCTTTCAACAGTTAAGTGGGTTTAAGCCTGTTTTTTTTCTTTATGCCTCTTATCTAGTTTAAAGATAATACAGTACAGAACAGAAATGGTATACTAGGAATTTTTGCTCTGTTTTTTCTTTTGGTTATCCTTCAGTGCAATTGAAATACAGACACCCATTTGCTTTTTAAAATGTAAATCATATGGTCGCCTTATTTTTTTTGAAAACATGATCTGTTTTCATTACATAATAATCTTCAGTGGTGGGATTTAGTAAGTTAAATAATATGGCACAATCCAGTCAGAGGGGTAGCATTTGAGTTTTTTCCAAGCCTGGTGAATAACAACTGATCGGTTTAATTACTCGGAGCTGCAGAAAATACTGTAGGCAAATCAAAGTTATCAAAATATGCCACATCTTGTTATGCTTTCTGATCATTGTGCTTCTAGAACCCGATAAGAAAGACCTACCTAGTGGCAACCCACACTTGGAGAAGTATTTCAGAAAATTCAATTTTTGGAGACTGTCTATATATTTGAAATTGTTGAGGATAACAGAAATTTATAAGACCCATGAATTTCCCCAGTCATTGGGTCATGTTGGCCAAGAAGGCCAACAGCATCCTGGTCTGTATCAGAAACATGGTAGGTGAGTGGGACTGGGGCAGTGACCATTCCCCTGTACTGGGCACTGGCGAGGCCCCACCTCAAGGGCTGTGTCCAGTTTTGGGCCCCTCACTCCAGGAAAGACATTGAGGGGCTGGAGCGTGTCCAGAGAAGGGCGACGGAGCTGGTGAGGGGTCTGGAGCACAAGCCTTGTGAGGAGCGGCTGAGGGAGCTGGGGGTCTTCAGCCTGGAGAGGAGGGGGCTGAGGGGAGACCTTCTGGCTCTCTACAGCTCCCTGAAAGGAGGGGGCAGCCAGGGGGGATCAGGCTCTTCTCCCAAGGAACAGGCGATGGGACAAGAGGGAACAGCCTCAAGTTGCGCCAGGGGAGGTTTAGGATGGATACTGGAAAAAAATTTTACACTGCAAGGGCTATTAAGCATTGGAAGAGGCTGCCCAGGGCAGTGGTGGAGTCGCCATCCCTGGAGGTATTTAAAAAACGGGTAGACACAGTGCTTAGAGATATGGTTTAGCGGTGGCTTTTGTCAGTGTTATGTTGATGGTTGGACTCAATAATCTGAAAGGTCCCTTCCAACCTGGGCAGTTCTATGATTCTATGTTACAGTGGTCTGTACAAGTCTCAGGACAGAACTCACGTGATGGAGTGAAGCTCCTGGTGGGACCTCATCCCTGTTGGAGTCCCTTTCAGCACCAAGCCCTACCGTGTCCAGCTGCAGTGGGGTGGCCTCTGCCCTGTGCTGGCACCCTGGGCACCAGGGCTCTGATCTGAGACCTCCTGGCCAGCTCCATGCCATACTTGGGCTAAAGGAATTGACTTTTGCTTTTGAGACAAAGCTAGCGTCTCTCACATCTCTCCCTGAAAGTACCATATGATATGCTTTTGGGCCTGTTTCAACTCTGCTGTATATATAGCAGATGCATTTCCACAGCTCCAGTGTTGAATAACACGCTTGTCTTTATTTCCATGAGCTGGTCTGTTTGTGTTTCTCACTGTAGATGTGATTTCAAGCCTTTCAAGCCAAATAGGATGATTCTCTTGCTTTCTGGAGTTTCTCTTTCAAACTGGGACTGGTATTGGACACACTGTTGCTCAGTTATCTACTCAAACTCTTAGGAGAAACTAACTGAAGGGAATAGGGAAAAGGATGGGGAAAAACCAGAAGGTTCCCCTTGAATACATTCTCCCATCTGTCCCGAGGAGAGTTCCTCAGCGCTAGCAGCCAGTGGCAGGAAGGATTCCAAAGGAAATGAAGGTGAGGAGTGAAGACTTCTTCAGACAAAAGAAATAAGCACACACAACAAACACAGAACCAGCTGGGTAATGTTTACATCTGTTCTGACTGTATATCTCGTCTCTAAACCCTGTCTACAATCATAGAGGATAGAAAGGAGAAACTTCTTTTATCCCCCAGCCACTCACTTGGGGAAAAGTGGTGTTAAAATACTCACCAGCTAGTGAGGATTCCAGCAAAGTACAACAGGTTATTGTATTAACGGTAATTTGAATTGGATAGATTCAGCCGTTTGTCTGAGAGGGGGAGAGAGAAAGAGAGTGGTTCCCTTCTCAGAGAAATAAACGCTCTTTCTGGAATTTGTAATACCTTCAAGTAAGCTTTTAATGTTTACAGTGTGCTCATCTGTCAGGAATATAGATTCAGAGAGATTTTATGACTGACCTTGGTGGCTGGGACCTAGAGAATCCGTGATCCCCAGCTCTCATACACAGGCTTAACTATAAAGTTAATGTTTTCTGTGCCAAAATGGTTTCTTGAGGAAGCTGTACCGTTGAATTTAGCTTTGTTGAAAGCTGTGTTGATGTGTGAAACTCGCCTTTGCGATAGCATCTACAGATTGGTGCTGTACGTTTCCAGGAGGTACAGTTTGCTTCTTACGTGCTTGAGTCGGTTGCCAGGACAGACTGATAAACCCCAAATGTGTCTGCCACATAATTTATGCAGTGTAGATTAGCTTCTCTGCAGATCTCTGCATTCACTGGCCCTTCATTATATGGGTTTTTTTAAATCTTTTTCAGCTTTTTTTGTTTCTGAATAACCGCAGCTAGCTCTCCTCAGTGTTCTCCGTGTTTTTCTGGTATTACCTGGCACAACCTTAGGAGAACATCAGATGGGTTCCACAGTGACGGCGTGCTTCTCTGCCGCATGGTGCGAGTTGGGGGTAGTTTGACAAGTCGGGTTTGTGGGTTCTCCTGTAACAACGTCAGTATGGGCATTCTGCAAGAGTCAAAAATTAGTTCAGGTTAAAACATGGCTGATGTTCTTGGCAGAGGTGAATTAAAGCAGTGTCCCAGAAAACGCTCTGCTGATTCTGCGATGGACAGATTCGCAAACGTGGGTTTGGAGAAGTAGAAAGAAGAGAGCAGATTTGGGAAGTTACAGTGTGAAAATTACAGGTGCTCTCAATTTCCTGTTGGACTGCCCGAATGGGAATGACATACAAAATGTAAAGAACAGACCTCACTCTGCTCTTGGCATGCTATGGCTTTTACCAAGTTCTGGGAGGCGTTGCCTTGCGTAAGCGTTTGGATCCGTGTTGTTTGTTACACTTTATAATTCACTTCTTGCCTTTTCCACAATACCGTCTGGTCTGACAGCAAATATGGTGCTTTATGAATCAATCGGCAGCATCGCTTGACGTGTGTGAGTTCCTGTCTCACCACACGGTAAGGCTATAACTGGTAATAAATAATAGACATTTGTGAAATGTACTGAAATAGTGACACACAAGCATAATGCTAAAGTAAAAGAAGACGACCTGCGCAACAGCAGCTGATAATGTCTTGGGGTAAAATATTGCCATAGCTACCCATGTCAAAAAACATTAATATGAAATATGGTTTTATTTTCCAAGAAATACATGCACAGATTCAGTCTCTTCTTTCAGATAAACCTCTACCGCTGGGAAGGACTGGAAGAAAGCTTAATATTAAAGTTTTTAAGTTTCTCAAATTCTTTTGTTCTCTCAACACTACAAATAGGTATTGCTGAGGAGCAGAGCAGATATTAAATAATAAAAGAACAAGACTAGAGAAACAGCAATATATTAGCTGATTTATTTTCTTCTGTGGTGAAAAAAACCCCAAAACCCTAATTTTTTTTGTGGTGAACACTTGATTGATCTACTAGTACCTCCTGATGAATGTAGACCTTCCTGGTGGTGTGGTATGCTGTAGTATATTCACATTTTCCATGTCGCGAGTATGGTGCACTTACATAGGACTCAGGTTTGATGCAGATTGCTTTGAGTTTCCACTCTTTCCAATAAAACTGATTGACAAAAATGTGAGAAGAACTTGGAGTAAAAAGGCTGACAACAGCGTGTAGATTCAAGTTGTCCTTTAAATGGGTTGAGGAGGGAGGAAAGAGATACGGGTAGAAGGGGGCAGTGCTGAGAGACCAAAAATGTGTGGTTTGAGGTATTTTTTGACACGACAAACAACATCAGAGTAGGAAAAAGGACTGTTGCCAAACTTCCCAGTGGTGCAGAGAGACTTCTGTAGCTTTAGAGATGGGACCCTACCACAAATGGTAGAGATGGATGGCCAGAGCGAGAGGAGGCGGGCCGGAGTGACCGACCCTGCTGCCAGACGTGTCCACCAGCCGCTGTATCTCAGCAGCTTCCCTCTCTGCAGCAGCAGCGCCAGCTGGCTTTGCTGCCATTGGCAGAGGAAGCTCTGGGGACAGGGATTTGATTTTTATTTTTTCGTTGCCATAATAATCCACTACATTAGGAAGCTGCCTACTTTGCTACTGTCTAGAACTTTGTGTAGAAAAGGAGAGCTTTTATGGGTCAAATTAGGATGCCTGCACTCACTAGAACTGAATTTGCCTTTATATGTTCTATGTAACCTTGTTTAAAGGCCTTATCCTTTTTTTTGGTGACCCAGCAAGTTGCATTTTATCATGATAGAGCAGTTTATTGCAGCTTTCTCCGCAACAGATTTAAATACTATGAAGGCAAAACATCTGCACGGCAGTTAATGGAATTAAATGGGAACCATTTTATCAGTTTGCCCTGAATCAGCGTGTGCTCGTGTGGAGAAAGAGTTTTTGTTGCACTTCCAGTAGCTCCATGTGTCCAGCATTCTGTGGTTCGGTTATTGCTGGGATGATGATTTTTCATTGTGCGGCTGTGTACAGCGTATGATGCATCACGACGCAGACCTCGGGAAAGGATTCTGAATGAAAAGGTACTGCAGGTAGATTCCTACATATGTATATACTGAATAATTTCCATTTCGTTGCATATTTGCCTTGGTACAGTAACTTCTTGGATTCCTGTTTTATCGGTGTCTGACGTAGCTAAGCCGTCTAGACGTTGGCATGGAAAAGCAAGCTCGTTGTACCATCTGAAAGCAGACCTCCTGAAAGGAAGCATAAGGAGACATTAATCTAATTTTAGCAGTAAAAGAGAACAGAAATTGATTGATTTTTCTCTCAGCTCGGGCGCAGCTTTTACACTGATACAGGTTGACAAAGGGCAAGTACAACAAAAATGTTTAAGAAATGACCTCTTTTTGTGATATTAACAGGTAGTTTGAACCGCAGTATCATGGCATTTACTGTATGTTCTTAAAATGTGCAGAATATAGCTTGTGAATGAACAGTTGCTTGCTGCCTTTTCAGTATATAAAGAACCTATCTGAAAATTAGAAACATTTTATGCTGCTACTTCGTTTCAAAAAACTTTAATGAACCCTGCTGACGCTGTCCCAGTGCAGGTAATAATTGCGTAATGATGGACAACTTCATTAGGTTAGAGGGAAAGGTTTCTTTCATAACAATAATGCAAAATTAGCTCTTCCACTTTATTGGATTTGTTATTACTAAGATAATTAGAGGGCCTGAACCTGTACTGAACCCAGTGCATTCTGGCGCTCGTGGCCCAGGAAAGAGGTCTAAGAGAGCTGGGCAACGATCAGGAGGCGTTTGGTCCTTGGAGGTTCAAGGGTGTTTTCAGATCTCGGTTCCTTAGAATGGTGTACTAAGTCAAATTATGTATTGTTGGGTAAAGTTAATGCTTATCAAAGACCTGATCATCCAGTTGTGACTGAAGTTCTGTGCTATGTATTGCAGTGTTTCTCTTTTTTAAGCAGAGCAGACAAGATATGGAAGAAAGAGTTACCAAAACGAACACGTTAAAGCATCCTGTCCTATATTGCTTAGATGAGCAGTCCTCTTGCTTATCTGTGGATCATTTTATTTTGGGTTTTTTTTTGTGGTGGGGAAAGAATGGAAAATGATCAAATATGAGATGCGGAAACTCCAGAGGAGGTTGAAAAGGAACACAGAGCCGAGGCAAAGCAGAGAATGGGAGAGGAGGAAGGGCTGGACAAGAGGAGCTGGGCAGCACACTAATCCTGCAGGAAACGATTTTGGGATGAATCTGCATTGATTCTAATGGATGCAGTCACTCTTTGTCAGTAGCGTGTCAGGCTGTCCGTAGGCACTTAGGGTTCTGAGAGCCAGCTGCTGGAATTAAAGACCAACGCTGTTGGAAGAGGCAAGTCTTTGAAGACCTGAGCCAGAGTTCTCCTCAGCCTTCCACATCTCACCATCACCTCTGAAGCCCTCTTCGGATTCAGGCTTTGGAGGAAGTTTTGTCTGTTCCTCTCAGGTGAGGACCTGATGTTAGTAACCAGCACATTTATTGCCTCCAAGGTGTTTGCATCCGCAAGCGGTTGTGAATACCTGGCGATTACACTGCCGGCCTCAGGGTGGCTTGTAATCCAGCCATTGACTTCTCAGCTAGACTTCGGCGCCAGCTTTCAAATCTTTATTAAACCATCCTTAAGAGATTTGAATGCGTGTTTCCTGAAGACTTGCAAACATACGTGACGACTGTTACTGTTCAAATATTGCAGAAAGCAATGTTGGGGACTAATTTACCTAGTTAAAAAAGTAACATCAAGTAAATCCAGGTCCCGATGCCAATCATACAACACTGTAAAACTTTTGGGAAGAGAACCACTGTTCACAGCGTGAGACACTTCTGTTCCTAGCCCTACCTTATCTTCAAAAACTAGAATCTTATCCTGAAAAACCAAGTTCCCATGAATTTTCATAGCAACAGGATTTGCTTTTAAGAGGCTTAGGTAGTGTATTCTGGCAGAAGTATTTGCTTCAGACATAGAGGCCCGTGTTGTTGAGAAGCTGTGCTGGAGAGCCTTGTACAAGCATCTGCTTCTGGTGGCTCAGTGCTGTAGCTCTCCAGGCACTTGGTCCAGCATTTGGAGTTCCTTCTCTGCCCGATATCATAGATGTATTTTATACTACTGGTGTTTTCCTATGAACATGCTAAAAGCATGAGTAGGGAATATAATTTTTCTGATGGAGATGTCTCTGTTGGCATCTCTTCCTGCAGCTTCAGATAACCTTAGATTAGTAGGCTTCGCTCATCTGGGTGTATACGTTTCTATGGGATTCCCTTACCTCACAACCTGGAATGTGTTCCTATTTCAACCAAAGACTGTTTATGCCGCAGCTTTCACAGAAACAGTGATAGCAGCGAAATGACCATCAGTATGAGTAGACTGTGTTAGAGCAATGTTTCCTCTGTCACAAAATCAAGCTGTTCTTCTGCACCACAGATGGAGACACCTCTCTGCTGATGGATAAATGGCACGGCACTCAGTGTGAGCTTTGCATGGTTTCTATTCATGGCTGCGGGACTGGGAGCCCCACTCTAGGAGTTCATGCACAAATGTGTGATCAGCTGAAGATCTAATTCCTGTACATTAACACGCGAGCGCTCATTTAAGAGGTTCTCAGTCCATTTGCCTTATTCTGTCCCCTCTCGAGCAAGCTAAATGGGGAGGAATTCAGAATATTTGTAGAAAAACCAGGGAAGGCTCATTTTCCATAAGTATTCATTTATTACAACCATGAGCACTTTCACAGTGTATATGAGGGCGTGATTTCCTGAGGGCTGTCACAACTCTAGAGCTCCTAGCATCCAATTTCTGCATCTTTTGTGGTATGTAGTGTCTAAAGCTTCGCTAAAGCTAGTGATGGCTTCGCTGTGTCCCAGCCATCAGAGCAGGCTGATGCTCCCTGGATGCTGTACTTCTCCAGCCATGCCGCCTTCCCCAGCTGCCACTACTGGGGTAATTTACTCTGGGGTTGTGTATTTAGCTCTGTCCTTATCCCAGTTGCCTGAGGTCTGGTTTTGGAAGGAAGGGATGTGGGATCACAGAGTATTTGAGTTACTATCCCATTGCCGAGGTGGACTGCAGTACTCCGGAGATGAACTGGGTTTGCTCGTGGTTATCAGAGTAAATGGATAACATGAAGTATTTCAGTATTTCTTTAGTGGTTGACTTAAGCAGGGAAGTTTGCAAAGCAGGTAGTAATTATACACATCTCTTAACTATGATCACTAGAAATGAATGATGACAAGCTGTAACCGCCGTTAACTTTTGAGATCCGAGTATCAGTCTGTTTTCCAGAGCGCTCTCTTCCCCCTTAGGGAACGTGTCCTTTCAAGTCTAGTCAAGGTCTGTATTGTCAGACTGGATCCCTGTAACAAACTATTCTGTTGAGCTGCTGGAGATCAGAGGTGGAGCATGAAAACAAATGGCTCTTGCGTTGTCCTCCACTGTTTGTGGATTGGGCTGCCTCCAGCCCTTGTTGGGCTTGCTGCTTGCTTTTCCAACAGTTGGCTGTTAGATTAAACCGATGTATACATTCAGTAAACATCCTCATCAAGAGGTCACAGTGTATTCATAAATTATTACGAGGCAGCACTTTTTATTTGATACTGAGCTCCTTCAGTTCCAGATGAAATTGTTGGACGCTGCAAATGTTGCATGTTTCTGAATCACGGGCACTAAGGCATTACTTAGTTATTTTTGCTCTCAAAAAGCTGGTAACAAATGATGAATGATGTCCTTAGCACAAAAAAACCCCACCCAAGCCCACAGATCAAACCCCAATAAAACCCCGAAGAACTTCATTGTCATTGCAAGACAAATATCCTTGAATGTTGGGAAGAATGTATGAGGAACAATCCTACTGTCTCAAGAGATCTCTTCACCATGACGTTGGTAATGAGAGGCAGGTGATTCCATTGGCGTCATGGCAAAGAAGGAACGGAAGAGAGAAGACGGTACGGGATGGTAGGGGTGACACTGGAACACGCACATTGAAAGAGAAGTTGGTGTAATGAGAAGCCCACACGTTATACCAACATGATCTTGAAATGGGCTTCTGTGGTGGACAATATCTTGGCAATCTCTCTAAGTCTAGGACCTAGAGTCATCTGCCGCCCTTTCTTCTAGCTTGGAGAAGCGTTAAGCTGTCACCTCCATGGACACGCGGATGTTTTCTCACCCCCTCTGCCTGCAACAAAAACACCTTCCTAAGTCACCAAGACCTAAAGCTTTGCTCTGTTTTCAAGAAGTGATTGGTGAAAATCTGCATTACTGTACTTGAAACCTGCCTCCATAAGGGAAAAAAAAATGCTTTAAATGTCAGGCTTTGCTATTTTTACAGCGTAGCCCAGAAAGAAGCTCTTGCATCGCTGTCTGCATTCACAAGTGCGATACATTGCGTCCCCGCCGCAGACGATTATTACCGTTTGTCTTGTACTTGTCAGTTGCTATTTTACATTGGAAAAAAAAAGTTGTAACAAGTTGTAAATGCTTTCAGTTGGTCAGCCTGTTGTGAACTGAATGGGAATCTTCTTCAACTGTGCCTGGAAGGCAATGAAGGTTTTTTTTGAGAATAGTCTGTGGACTTTGGGTTAGAATTTCCTTTACTCAAATCCTGTAAACCACGGACTCCACGGAAGGCTAAGCGAAAAATATCAGGACTTTGCTCTGTGGGATAGAAATATTTTCCGATAGGTTGTTTTACTGTATTCAGAGCGTATTTGTATTGTTTAGGAGTCACATAATGTTAACCACTAACAGTATTCGAGAGCGTACTCCCTTCGTGGTGAACTTGCTCACAATCGCCTCAAGGTGGACTTGAGAAATGGGTTTGGTTTTAATGGTTGGTTAAAGTGATTTAGAATGAATTAAAAGGACTTAAATTGATGTTAATTCACAAAGTAAAATTTGAAAAAAAGATGATGAATTAAGATCATGGCTCTATTCTGTAATAATAGAAGTGGGAGAAATGACAAATTCTCCCCACGGCCTGAGATGGAAGTTGCATTTCTGTGTCTGAGTCTTCCTGTCACTCCTGATCTACATCACTCACTCGCTCACCGTCACCTCTATCGCTGGACCTCTCGTCGTTCGGACTCAAATATCAGCCCTGGCTTTTTGCTCAGTCTTTATGTTATTTGCCTTATTCTCACTTGTTAGGTAAGTCTTAAAAGAACATTAAAATTGAGAAACCGTGATCTTGCTTCTGTGCTGAAGGGATGGGCGATGGAACAAGAGAACGCGGCAGGAGATAGTCAAGCACAATATGGAGGGTTGCGTTATTAACTGTGTAAATTATAAGTATGGAAGCGAGCTCAAAAATATAGAGGGCTGATGTTTTAAAAACTCATTAAAGTTGTGTGCATGACAATATAAGGCAAATATTCACAGATCTTCAAGTGATGCAATTTATCGGTCTTATCGGTCGAATTTTGAAAAATAGTTTGGAAGTTGTCTCTGAGATAAATGACTAAACATCGGTGACGGCTGTCAACAGGAGAGCGTCTCGCCCCCCACGCTGGTGACAATCAGAGCAATCAACCTGGAGGTTTAAGTCCCAGGCATTTAGTTGGTTGTTTGGGTGTTTTTTAGTGGTTCTCATCCAAACAAACACTGTTATTTCATTGCTAAAATCTGATTTCCAAGTTGTTAAAGATAAAATTGCTCTCAGAAGAAAGGTCTTGGTTAATTTCTGATTTCTATTGGTAATGTGTTATGAAGGTAAAGGAAAATAAATTCAAATTATTTCAAGACTTTAGGGAAAATATTTCCTATGTAATAAACACCACAGGTTTGTTCATTCAAATGTACTGGGGTGGAAACTGATTTCTCGGTGAAAGAGCAATTGCTCGTTGGAAGTGAGTGGCAGCAGTCATTGTCAAATCCAGATTTTTTTCTTTGTAAAGTGAATGGGCCTGGGTAGTAGTGATACACACTTGAAACGGCATCGCCTGAGGCAAATAATACCCTGTTTAATGTATTTGATTTTGCAAAGCTAACAGGCTGAGTTACATTTTTGCTTTCACTTACATTAATGGTTGAAGGAAAGGGAAGGTAAGAAACTGGAACAGATCTGCCTCTTATCGTGGTATCACTTAAGGTAAACGCTAATGATGCCTTACGGAACCTTTGGGGAAAAAAAAAAGTACTATTTAGTCCTATATAGAGAAAAACAGAATATATGATGTATTTTTTGTTAGATTTACAGCAACTGCGGGTTTTGGGGGAGCATTTGGTTAACTATCTAATGAACAATTCTGCGTCACTAATTTGTGAACCCTGTCATATAGACTAAAAGCCAACTGTCAGGGCAAAGAGAATAAACCCACAGCGTTTAGCTAAAGAAGGACCAAACTGGGAAGTTAGTGTGGTGGGAGGGGAAGCTACGGACCTCTGAAGGGCGTCAGCTCTTGGCTGAAAGAGGGAATGATTTATTTCTTAGATTTTTATTTTTTTTTAATAGTTGATATTAGAATCGCTCAGCAGAACCCTATTATATTAATAAAACACTAAAATGAGCAGAGGCGTTTTGATATAAGCCCACGGGTGGACTTCAGGACCTTCATGCCCGTACTCTCCAATTCTGTGAAATGGTTTTGTCGAACCACGTATCTGATGCATTTTCGATGCTGTGCTTCTGCCAGGCGTGATGTGGAACAGGAAAACAAAGGGGAGGAGGTTTCCCTGATGAGCTTGCAGTCTTAATTAACAAGACTTAACAAAAACGATTACCACAGATAAAGGTTAAAAAGAGATAGGAGAGATAAAAGTAAATCTCAAATGGGGACAAGAATGAAAGCAGAGATGTGAACCTTCAAGAATACTTTGCCTCCACTGCGAAGAGCAGCCATTAATGCAAACGCTTTTAGAGCTGCAACTGGCATATTTTCATCCTGGATGTCTTGATGTACTTTTTCAGAAATTTAAATTTTGTATTTCAAAGCCAAATTAAGAATTTCAGAGACTTCTAGAACAGTGCATTGTAACATATGTCACCTTTCGAAGTAGAGACGCATTTTGAAGGCATTTTGGGTTTCAAGTAATACAGAAATCTCTAAAAACAGCAGTGTGTTGCAGTTGGAAATAACTTGTTATTTTTCATTTCAGCGTGACCCTAATGTAGGCAATTACCTGATATTCCCCATTTGAAATCAAGGCCCTGGGTTGGGAATTGTGTAGCTTGTCACAATTGAGCAGATATGCCTTCTGGAAGGGAGAACTGGTCACAAAAATGATAGGTCATTTTATCCGAGTGGAACAAAATAGCAACGATCGCTTAAAGTTTCCCAACTGTTCAGTACCCTTCAGTCGGCCCTTTCTTGTGGCAGGCATCTCCTTCCTTTTTTTGTTGATACATGCTGGTACAATTGTGGTTTTGGGGTACAATTTTAGTTATTTATTTGTTTATTTATGAGGCAGTAGAGATGCGTGGGTGGTTTTTTTTTTATGGTGACCTGGTCTTTCATTGGGCTTACTGAGTCTCTTCGGATCTAGGAACCAGGAAACTGTAATGGTGAGAATTTTGTGATGTTGAAAAATTGATCTCTGCAGCTTCTTGCAGCTGAAGGGAGTTTGGCTTCGTGCACTGAAGTTAAATTGATGTGATAACTGCGCCTGGTTTTGTCACCAATAATTCTTGCCTTGAGCAGGATATTAAAAAGGGCAAACGAATTAAAAACAGAACTGCTACTGACTACGCATTTTTACTTGACTTTCTTAATGTTAAATTAATTGTTGACAGAGATTATTTAGGTAGATTGGTTTTGTGCTAGAGTTTAAATTAAGCCATTGTGGTATTAGCGTGCAGAAAAGATCTTTCCAAATTTTGAAAAGGTCACTACTGTTAATCATTTCAGGAAGGCAATCACATATTCTAGTAATGACTCAACTGAAAGGAATAACCAAGATTAAAAACTGCTTAGTGCTTTAATAAGTGTAAGTGTGATATAAGGGGCGGCTGAAGAGAAGCCTTTGCTGCAGTGCGGAGATGGAGGCCACCGGGTGCAAGCGTTGGCAGCTGTCGGTTAGTTTTGATAAATCCATGGCGTCAACCCTTGTGACAGAGGTATTTGACTCGCCACGTGGTATAGCTGAAGAGTATAATTTTATTGGGGGGGGGTGTTGTATTTGTTTTTAGGTTTTTTGGTTTACTGCCACAATTAAGAAATTGGCGATTTATCATGGGTTTGGTTTTGGACTCCTCACATTTCCGAGGTGTTTGCTATACCAGGTATCTGTAGTTGAGTTTGATCCTGGTGAGCTGAGGAGCTCCCGGTGACTTCACTTTGTGTCAAGTGAGAAACTTCTGCATGTTGAGACCCTTCTCATTCTCCAGCTGGGTACCCCAAGCTGGAACCAAGCTTTATGCATTTTTAAGGTTTTCATCAATAATATCAGTATGTCTTTTGTGGTACCGGAAACGGCGTTCACTTTGGTAAGGTCTTGGTAAGGAGGAGTCGGTACAGACCAAAAAGGAGGAATAAGCACATATGAATAATAGGTACCTAATGTAACCGTTCCTCTACAAGAATTATTACAGATGGATTTTTCATGAGATAATTTCTTTATTGAAAAATTGTCACGGGTCTCATAGGAACGAGATCCAATTTTCATTTTAGGACTGTTTTATTTTTAATCATTTTTAGTCATCCTTTTAGGATCACAAAATTATTTTTGAAAATAATCCACTAACCTTCTTTGCAGCTTGGTATTTATGTTAAATAGGATGTATAGATACAGTACAAATACAAGAATTGACAAAGTATGAAGTAACTGGGGGTTATTTGTTTAGCCATGTCACTAATGCGGTGGCGTATTTAGTAAATATTGTGGTCTAGAAGCTTCTTCTAATAGCCTGCACTTTTATCCTGCATTTCATCCCGTTATTCCCAGCAATGCTTTTATCTTTTACCACTCTCATATGTTTTTTCCTTCTTGTATTAATACCTGGAAACAAATGGTGACAATCAGCATAACTATATTAGCTATAACATACCCAAAAGACGACTGTTTTCTTATTTTAATCTTTCTTTATGCTAATCCCACGGGACCTTTTATGCTTGTTTTCTATTTCCTTTCAAACCTCTCTGGTTCCTCCGTAGCACAGACTGTCATTTCGGTGTCAGCGTTGTGTTTGTTTTGCTGTGCCAGGAGTATCCCTATTGTATTAATTTTTGCTGATAAACAAGGGAATTTCTAATGTTTTAGACATATGATCTAAAGAATCCAATTTCATTTGGGTGTCCTGCTGTTCTTGATCTCTGGGGCTAATGCGTTTTCCTGTAGACAATTTGTTTAGCTGATGTTTTAATCAGCTGTAGCATCTCGTTTTTGTTCCTGCTTTTATCAATCTGTACCTTGCAGAGAACTGGCGTTCAAGCTGAGGTGGAATCTGTTGGTTTCACGTTTCTAATCTTGCATTTAATTTTTAGAAACATGGGACATGGGGGACATCTTAATTTCTTTGAATATTTTTATGACGCTCGCTAGCTTATTTAGCTTTTAAAAGATTTTTTTTTTTTTTTTTTTCATTCCACTGCAGTAATCCTTTCCTGAACTGGTTGGGTTGAGCCATTTTGATTGGTGTGACATGTGTGTGCCTCCTGCTGCTATACTTGGATTTACATTATATGCAGAAGATTAATCTCCAGGTCATCAAGTTTAAGTCTTCTGAGGACAGACCAAGAGGAATTTTCTGGGCTGAATGTTTCTGAGTCACTGTTTGTACAGAAAGTCCCTTACCAGCATCCAGATAGTGGTTTTCCCAACTCTTCACCTGTGTCTTGATTTGCAGTAGTCAAAGTCATTGTATGTGATTGCCAGCCCGCACGGGGCAAGGCTGTCTTGTTTTGTCCCTGGTGTCCCAATGGCAAGTGGTGGCATTGGTCTGCACCGCTGATGGAGACCAGCACGAATGGAAGTGGCTCTTTGCTCCTGTGGGTCTTCATCTCACAGCTTGAAGCCTGGTTGGCGAACATCATGGTTGGGTCTGAGGAGCAGAGTTATCACTCAGGTTTATGCTTTGCAACTTGGGGGGCTTGGATAATTTCAGGGTCTTGGAGACTGGAGGCAAGACCTTTAGTCACTCTGGCTGCTCAGTTGAGGAGCGGGTGCTAGCAGCAAATGAGCTCTGTGTCCAGGGGGACATAGGTAAGAGGAGACAGGCCAAAGGCAGGAGAAAAGAGCTGGGAGAAGTTATGTATGTGACGTTTCACTTTCTTAGAATCACAGAATGGTTTGGGTTGGAAGGGACCTTAAAGGCCACCCAGTGGCACCCCCTGCCCTGGGCAGGGACACCTCCCACCAGCCCAGGTTGCTCCAAGCCCCGTCCAACGTGGCCTTGAACCCCTCCAGGGATGGGGCAGCCACAGCTTCTCTGGGCAACCTGGGCCAGGGGCTCACCACCCTCAGAGTGAAAAATTTCTTCCTGAGATCTTATCTAAATCTCCCCTCTACAGTTTGAAGCCATTACCCCTTGTCCTATCGCTACATGCTCTTGTAAAAAATCCCTCTCCAGCTTTCTTGTAGGCCCTGTTCAGATACCACAAAGCTGTTCTAAGGTCCCCCCGGAGCCTTCTCTTCCCCAGGCTGAACCCCCCCAGCTCTCTCAGCCTGTCCCCACAGCAGAGGGGCTCCAGCCCTCCCAGCATCTCCGGGGCCTCCTCTGGCCCCGCTCCAACAGCTCCGTGTCCTTCTGCTGTTGGTGCCCCAGGGCTGGAGGCAGCACTGCAGGGGGGTCTCCCAGAGCGGAGCAGAGGGGCAGAATCCCCCCCTCTCCCTGCTGGCCATGCTTCTTTTGATGGCTTTTACTTCTTTAATTTGGAAGCAATGCTGCTTCTGCTTCTCTAGCCTGAGAGCGCCCCTCTCGTGCGGTGTGTCGGAGCTCTGTTCTCCAGAGCAGCCCCTCGCCATGCCGTCTGTCCGAGGAAGCAGCTGGGCATCAGCCACGCGAAGGAGGTGTGTGGCTGCTGGAGCACCGAGCTCCCTGTCAGCCAGAGGGGCTGCGAGGTCCCAGGCGTGGAGCTATCTCAAGGCACCAACAAAACAGGCAGGCGCCCATGGGGGCGGTGGGAGGAGAGCAGCAGCTCGCCTGCTGCCGGCTCGGGGGACGGAGATGAGCTGCACAGGACTGTCCCTCCCCAGTAACCCCCCTGCAGAGCTCGGGGGGTGGAGGTGCAGGACAGTCCCTGCCACCAGCAGCAGGACAAAGCCCTGCTCTGTGCTGTGTGCTGGAAGAGGAGAGGTTCTCGTGTGGACCATGCCAGAAGATGGAAGTGAGGAGCACCTATCTCCCTCCACCTGCCTCACTGCCCTCGCCTCCGCGTCAGCCCCAGCAGCGTGACTGCTCCCCGGCTGCCCACTGCCATGAAACACAGGCTTTTCTTCACTGCTGGGAAGCACCGTGAGAGACCCCAGGTACTCTGCTGTAACACCATTTTTTTAAGGTTACAGTAATTAATATACAAATTCTCCTGCAGCCAGAAAAAGTCCCGGAATGTGAGAGGCAGTGTTGCTCTGGGACATGTGCATCTGCAGGAGCATGTGTTTTGACAACTCCCATATGTTGCCACCTACATAAGGAAATGTAATTTCTGCCTGATCAGCCTCAATCCTTCCTCGCTGAGAACGCTAATGTTTCGCAAGGCACTTTGCTGTTGACCAGTTTTCCACCACTTCCTACATCATCGCTCCAGATCTGTCATGTCATTCCTGGGGTCTGTTGATATATTTACCGGATTGAAGTCTCTGCTGTTCCCGATACACCCCGTACGTTTCCCAGCAGCGTTTAAGGCTCAGAGGGCTCGGGCTCGGGAAGCTCTGCTATGGGAAGGCTCTTTGGAGAGCAGGAAGCCATCCTCCGGGGAGAACCTGAGCAACACACGTTGTCTCCTCGTCCAGCCCCTTCTCCTGCGCTGAAGGTTTCATTTGGCTGTCACCAAGAGATTATCCCACAGTACAAATCGGATCCATGAGAAGAGATTAAATTTACTACTTTTTTTTTTTTTTTTTTAAGCTGAATTCATCCCAGGTTTTGTTTGTGCGTTTGTTTTTTTGTTTTTTGTATTGGCAGACGGGTATTTCAGGGCACCGTGCTGTGATTGAAGCAGTAGTAGATGGAATCCAGTAGTTACACCAATTACTTTTTAGGTTCATCTACTATTTTTAATTGGTCTTTTGTCCCTTAATGAGGCATCTATTGTCCTGTGGATCATGCTGTTAAGTAGGGCAGTGTGTATACTTTGTTTCTCCATTCTCAAAATATCTGTGTATAAAACAACCGCGGTTAAAACCGCAGTCCCTGAGAGAGCACCGCTAGATTTTTTGGAGAGTTGGGTTTTATGAGTTTTGGAAAACAATTTCCTTTTCGGTATAAGCAGTCCTTCCGTTAATGCACCAACTTTCAAAGGATGAAAAAATCAATGGAGTGTCCAGATGGAGTAAAAGTGAAAATTATTTCAGTTTGCTCATTGAAATAAGAATGGGAAATTTGGCCAGTCCAAAATTTGAGTTGCTGTATGATTGTGGGCCGTTGATGATCTCTGGTAAAAATGAGGCAGAAAAACAGAAGGCTGTGCCATAAACCACAAATCTTTGTTCTGCTGCCAACACAAATTAGCCAAACTGCTGCCTCGTTTTGCTGGGCTTGTTTTCGGTGCCTACTGGTGTGCTTCTAACACAACACAGCACGAGAGGTAACGGGCAGCTGCCATGATGTATTTCATTTGTACGCTTTTTCTTCCGGAGTTTCATAGTCATCCCATAAATTCTTTTCTGAGTGTCAGTAGTTTTTTGCTGATGGAATTAATACATATTGCAGATACAAATTATTCGTATCTGTAGGACTCCGTTTAGTGAATGTTGTGGTCAGCGTGTCCAGAGGAGAGCGACCAGGCTGGTGAGGGGTCTGGAGACCAGGGCATGTGAGGAGAGGCTGAGGGAGCTGGGCATGTTTAGCCTGGAGAAGAGGAGGCTGAGGGGAGACCTCATTGCCCTCCACAACTCCCTGAAAGGAGGGTGGAGAGAGGGGGGTGTTGGCCTCTTCTCCCAGGGGAAGAATGACAGGACCAGAGGAAATGGTCTGAAGCTGCGGCAGGGGAGGTTTAGGTTAGATATTAGGAGGAATGACTTTACTGAAAGAGTGGTCAGGCCCTGGAACAGCCTGCCCAGGGAGGGGGTTGAGCCACCATCCCTAGAGGTGTTTAAGAAACGTCTGGATGTGGCACTTCAGGGCATGCTCCAGTGGCAGAGATTGTACGTTTTTTTGTGTGTGTGTATGGTTGGACTCGATGATCTCAAAGGTCCTTTCCAACCATGAAGCTTCTATGATTTGACTTCTATGATTTGATTAGGATTTCTGGGCATCAAGTGCAACCAGTTTGTTGGCCTCTGGTCAAAACCATGGACAAAAGCATTTGGTGGAAGCTCACTTTGACATAACCACAATTAGCAATTTCCACCAGGCTCCGGTGTAAATTAGTTCCCTGTACAGGGTGAGAAAAGAGAGGGAGAGGATGTGAGAACAGTATATTGGAGACTGCTGCCTCATCTTGTCTGCTGACTGATACCCAGCGTAGAGGATTTCCTCTCTCCGTGGAGTGACCGTCCTGTTGCTGTTTTTCATGGCTGCCCTGGGATAGATGATATTTGCAGATACCAGTCAGGTGAGGAAAGACTTGTCTTGAAGCAGCACTTGGCAGAACTGGCAGCCCTCTCTGCTGGGTGCAGCTGATTGTCCAGAGCACCCAGTGTCACCCAGCGTCACCTCCTCTGGCCAAGGAAGAGGGGGAAACTCCAGTGAATCCTGATGAGCCTCCGCTGCCCACCCCAAAGTGCTGGGGCATTCTGGAAGCAGAAAGTCACGAGAGATTGATTTATTTTTTTTTCTCTAAATATATTCATGGATGATTTTTTCCCTTTGAGAAGCATGACTGTTGAGATGATTCACAGCTGCTTTCTTGTAGGAATTTCAGCGCCACGGAATAAGCAATCACAATAGCACGTACTCACGTTGCAGCTTGTTTACTTGAGAAAATATTCATAACACAAATTGTAATTCATTAATCCATGTGCATCTTCTCAGCTGTAATTGTTAAATTAATCTTAGAATATTTTTAGCCAATTTCATGGTTATGATCTGCATGTCAGGTCTGTGTGTAGACATCACACTTGAAGAATACTTCCACTGAAAAGCCGGTACTTGTGCTGAAAAGCTGAGCTGCTTTAATATTGAATTATTGATATTAGGCCAACGGAGTGGATAGATACAGCACTAAAAGCATATTGTTTTGTGCATTGTAATCTGTTACAATGAAAATTCTCTTGTTCTCACAATATATATCTCTATTTGGCTGGCTGAGCAGTATTATTGCTTGTAACCTCTATGTCCAGAAAGGCAAATATAACATTAGAGAAGCCTGAGGAAACATCCTCGGAGCGAGTCACTTGCGTTTTCGCATGTTACTTTTATGAGGTGTTACAGAATTTTTCTGTGAAAAACTCTGGTAGACAGAAAGAAACAAGGTAAGATATCCCTCAGAAAGGTGTTGGCTTTTGTGGTTGTTTTCAATCTATATATAGAATAGCAACGAAGCAAAGAGTTGCATTTCTAGTACTCAACCTAGTGGTCTGGAGAGGCCTACGTGCGATATTGCCAGATGGAATGTCAAGCCACAGCTGATGCTTTTTTCAGGCTTTGAAGGCAGTGCTCAGTATCACTGTTCTGAGTGAAGGAGGCAGCGATGAGATACTCTGCCCTACTTCAACTAGTGACGTTATAGCTGTAGGATTGTGTGTGTGACCTCACTTCAAGAAGAAGAATTGGAGAGAATCTGAAAGAAAATGGCAGAAATAGCAAACATTGCCTATCGGGAAAGATTTAAAAAAAATTGTATTATTTACTCTTGAAGCATTTACTTTCTTTTAGTTATATAAAAACTTTCAGGAGAAGGAAACTTCTTCTCATGTCTGCTGCGGACCGGGCAAGAAAGAATTAGCAAGTCCTGCAGGAAGGGAGTTGCTCAGCCTATAGACGTTCCAAAAAGCTCTGGTGGAAGGATGGTGAAGAACTGAACTCCATTGCCTGGGTGGGCTGTAAGGTCTGAAACGTCTGTTGAGTGAAGCTAGAAAGTTTCGGATTTAGTTGAACCTGCTTTGGACTGTGGGAAGAGACCAGATGACTTCTTGAAATCCCTCACAGGGATGTCTTCCTGCTCATAGAAGAGGTACGGTAGATATTCAAGGGAACTTTGATGGCCGTACTGAAAGAGAACTTCTGTGACAATGTAAAATATATAGTAAAATAACAGGAGTGAACATAAAAGAACATTTATCTTAAAAAATATTACTCATTTATCTACTTAAAGTCCCTTTTTTATGCAGGCGTGTAGGTGAGCACAAATCTCATTCTACTAGATAAAAACAAGAGAAACGAGACCTGTGATAACAGTGCTGTGGAACAATGTTCTCCTCTGTGAGTCGTCGTACTGAACCTCCCACCTTTTGCCTCTTTGGCGTGTGTTGGTACAGTGACTGTAAGGTATAAAGGCTGGAGCTGCACTGAAAAGAAGCTGGCAAGGGTATATAGTGCAGTGGAGACCGAGGACTGTAGCATTCACATTACTGCTTTTACTTACATTCTTTTCCTTAAAAACCTCTTCGTTTGATGCAGTGCTGGCCTTCCAGTTACGCTGTGCAAGGTACAGCGGCTTCTCAGTCCTTGTCATTACAGTCTATCCCTCCGTACTCGCTGTGAAGGCGTGTCGTGGTTTAGGTTCAGAAAGTTGGTTCTGTTCTACCTCGAACGAGGACAAGGTGTAAGTCACCTTACGTATGTATGTGTCGTTTTGAACTGTAGGTCAGAGTGGAAAATAATTGCTGGGAAGGTTGATGATTGCCGTTGTGTAAGGCAGCGCAGGTCACAGCCCTGTTTTAGTCCCCCCTGCAGTCAGACGGTGCTGGTGGTAAAGGCATCAGAGATGTTATCTGATAACTTGCCCATCCTCCACGTGACTCTTCCTCGGGCAGATTTATTGAGCCCCAAGGCACACCATGCGGATCGCAAACCCTCTAGGTCCCTTTAGTGGGTCATGTTATTTGTTGGTTTGGTTTTTTTTCCTCTTTTTACATAGAGGTGCAGCTGTGATCTCTCCTGCCTCCCTTCTCCAAATATTTATCACTTGTGTTGTTGGAAAAAGCTAGATTCCATGAGCAGCCCCACCACGGTGTGTGTCCGCTCTCCCTGATGAGACCAAAGTCTTCTCTCCAGAGGAAGGAGATGATCTGTGAAATATCTTTTTAAGTGTAGATCCTTAATTAGAGATGGGGAAAAAAAGGCATACTTGAATAAGACAGTGAACATCTGCTGTGGACTAACAGTAGTGGAGCTGTTACCAGCTTTTTAGGTTTTCCATGAGAAAAAAAATGTTATTCTTCTGCCACAGGCAGAGGTACACAGGCTGACTTAGTCTGGTCTGCCACCTTGATGACTATAGGAAGAGCTACTGATGGTATAGTCAAGTTTTGTCCATTTTAGCAAATAATGGTAATAGAAGGCTCAATAAGAGCAATGTGGAGACGAAAACAGTAGTGAGGAACCAGTGTCCGCAGAGATTCATCCTCAGGGTTTTACTTTGGGCTGGTTCCATAAGCTGAGTGCCCGCTGGGGGCTGGAGAGCCCTTGGTGCATCTGGGGTGCACCTTCCAGTTGAGTTTCACCTGAAAAGCTCTAGTTTGTGTCTCTCAAGACTGTCCCATATTGCAACCAAACACCATTAATGGGGACAGCTGGGAGAGTTGCTTCAAAAGTCGGCTCCCAGTGTGACCAGGAACGGGAATGTGGGCATACACCTGGCGACACTGATTGTTGGACATTGATCATGGTCCCTTCCGGCAGGAGATAGCTTTATCTTCTGCTTCAGGCAGTAGTGGTAGAAACCACGGCACCTGTTTCTCCAAGTGGGGTCAGTGAGTGTCCGTGTGCCTCGCACGGTGTTGTCCATCATCCATATTTCTTCCTCCTTTTTTACAATTAACTTGACATTTTTTTGCATGGTACAGAATGTGGAAACTGGTGTCGTGAATTGCCTTTATGCTCTCACCTCAGGAGGAATAACTGAAATAAAAATAAGATGAAGTAGTCGGCTACAAACGCACTATTACCTGGTTACTATGGCAGTTAATCAAGGGACCATGGAAACAATAGAGTCCGTATTTCGTGGCTGATGCTGTAGCTCCCACCTTTAAACCAAGAGTGAGGAGAAACAGGTGGGCGCCTGTGTACACTGAAATCCGTGTCAGTGTGTGTGTCTCTAGAAGGTGTATAGAGAGGAGGAAAAGCCGTGGAGAGGTGATGCATGACAGGGGTGCTATTGTCAATGTAGAGTGTAGCATGTGCCATTAGTAAAAATAAAAAAAAAAAAAAGATCCCCCCCAAAAAGGAAATCTTCCCTCTTGTTCCCCCCTAAATTACATCCAGGTTGTTAATGCAATAAGAATGAGGGGTTTTTAAAAATAATCCAACTCTCTCTCGTCCAGAACTTTGGTGAGAATGAAATTGCTTTATTTAAATGATGTCCTGTGAAATCCCGATAATTATTATTTAAGTACACATTTCCTAGTGGGTTGAGAAACTGGCGAACGGTAGAACTCTCCCCTGGGAGTTTTCCTCTGTTTTCATTATTGGTGAATGATTCCAGTTATTGCCTCTATCCCCAGATTTCGTTCACATCTGACTGTAGCGATGAAAATGCTGTTAGAGCGCAGTGGCTGTTTCTATATAATCTCATTGAGAAGCTGAATAATGTGCGTTTATATTCTGTTTACCGTCCATGCCAGAACATTTTTTTTCGCTGCCGTTGTTTCGGAGAACGTTGCGGTTGGTTAGGGATGTACGAAGGGCTGAGAGTCCAGCCCTCTGATGTCCAAAACCACCGGGATTTTCATGGGCAGGATTTCATTTCATAGCTGTCTTTCCGACTCAAGAATAAATCTTTGTATCGTTAATCTAATTCTCGGGTCTCTTCCTGTCTTAAAGAATAGCATAAAAGGCAGCTCTTTATGTTAGCCAGGAACACTTTATACAAGGTTAATTATAATTTTGCAGATAATCCCTTACTCTGATGGCAGCTGTTCTGGACAGAATTGGATATACCCACCCAGGGTTTGAAATACAGCCACATTACATCCTTAATAAGTTTTATTTTGCTTATAATACACCCTGTGTGGCAGTTGGCAGCCTGGATGAATGTAACCGCTTGGGTACCAGCCTCAGTAGTGTATTTCTTGAGCGTTTTATTTTTAATTTAGTAGGACTTGTTCTGTGAACCCCGCTCAAGCCATCCTTCTTTTGTATCAGTGACACTTGTGTTCTACATATTTCATTACGGACATTATTTTCTGTCACTTACTCTTAGGTTTATAGCCGCTTTGCTTCATGCGACGTGTTCTATGTTCCCTCACCTAGGATTTTGTTCTGTAAGATAAAATCATGCAATTTTCACTGAGAAATTTATTATTTTATTTTTTTTTTTATTAATTAGGTATGTTGTGAAAGTTACCTTACATTTTCAAGAATTAAAGCAAAGATTATGTCGTTTAGCTGTCAGCATCTCTTCTTACAAGCCTCTGAATGGCATCCATGTTACGGAGAATTGTAAGGAAATCGTATAGTACAGTATGGACCTCTAATTAGAGGGTCACCTGAAGGAAGGGGTTGCCGTAAGAGAGCGCTTACCCTTGGCAATATGCAGTGTTTGATGGGTCGGCTCTTAATGAAGAGGCTCAGGTCCCTGCAGCCCAGGGGGAGGGACGTGCATCTCTCCAAAGGTGTCCCCTTATGTCGTTGCCGGCTCCAGTGGTGGCGCGCCTACGTCAGCACAGCACAGGGCGCAGACTAACGAGCGTCAAATAATCCGTCTCCTCTGCAGTGGGTGGTACCTCGGTACAATTAACCTCTTTATTTCATGTTCACGACGAGATGACCCAATGAATTTACAAAAGGAGTGAGTTCTGTCCTGTTCCTGGGATGTTCTGCTTCGCTTCGGAGAGTGATTGAGGGCCATCAAATTGCTGTGCCCAGTGATGGGAACCCTTTCTGCTCTGGTCTGCCCTTATGTCTTTGCTGGTTATGAATCCAGATCCTTATTTCTAAGCAAATTAAATAATTTTCAGATTGGCAGGATCCTGTTGTCCATGTATATAGTAAAGTTTAATGCAAACAAATCAGGAACAATAGTGAATGATTGCATATTTCTCTGGGTTAGCAATAAAGGGAACTAATTCAGGGTATCTATTTGTTTTGAAGAAGGAATTATGATTCCTTCCCTTCCACTGAAGTGGATTCTCTATTGGGAGCGATTTCTGAATGTCCCCTTCATCATTAAGCAATAATTCTTACCATAGGCATAGGGAGAACGCTTAAGACACCTAAAACCACATACACACAAAAAAGGATTTTTAGTGTTATTTGTAGTGCTTTAGAAGGGACAGCGTTGGGAGTTTTGACCTTTAAATACATACGTTTTGTGCCTCTTTGATATTTAAATTGAAACAGTATTCTTCCATTTGTTTTCACCTCCCTTGGGCTTTAGAATAGTTTTGTGAGATGTTTCAATGAAATCTTGAATAGCTTTTAAATTTTACATATCCTGACAAAGAAATTAAGGCTGCCATTGTGGCTGTGAAGAGAAACGTGGAAACCGCGATCCCAACAGAGGAGGCCTGTGGTGGATCCAGAGAAGTCCCAGGTACCTTGGGACCGTGGAAGTTTAGCGAGAAGTTGCAAGGGAAAGATGCTGAAACTTGGCTAAAATAAGAAAGGGGATGGAATGGGGTCAAATAAGTAGTGAGGGGCATGCTAAAAATTTGGATTCTTGTGCCTTTTCTGCGTTCTGTGGTTATATACCCAATAAATGAGGTGCCAGCACTCAGGTACTGTTAAGATGCAAATGCTGTAAGAAATAAATAGTGAATTCTCCGTTGAGGTACCCCAAGGTGGGTAGTGCACGCAGAGAAAACATCCTTCTCCTTGGGGGACTGGACTCGGCGGAGGCTAATAAAGGAAAATAAATGCCTACCAATAAAATAATTCTTTTTAAAAAAAAAAAAAAGTATTTCTTCAGGTGGAAACTTCCATTCTGTCTTGCAGTTGGAAGGGTTTGCATGCTCGGACTTTCAAGTCACTTCGTGAAATGCCAGAAGTTATTCAAACACTGAAAGCAGCAGGAGTTACTCCTCTTTAGTCATCAGAAATCAGGAGATTGTACCTTGTCTTAACGACCTAAAGTCTAACGGTGTCTTAACAACCTAAAGTCTAATGGTGTCTTAACGACCTAAAGTCTAACAGCATTAATTTCTGGCAGGTATTTTCCTTGAGTAGGATCTGATTCTGCTTGGAATCTTAAAAGATGTTGTTGTAGTAACTGTTAAGGTTTAGAGTGAGGGATGTGGATGGTGTAGCGATGTCAGGATGTTTGTCTTCCATGAATCTGTCTTTTCTTGGGTTTATTTCAGTATTTCAGTATTTATTTCTGTCCTACTTTCCTCAATACATACACTGCTTTGTTGATAAAGAAAACATAAGAGGAAATCAAGAAAGGAAGAAAAAGTTATTAGAAAATCTTGGCAAACTTTCAAGTCAAGTAAATATACCCGTGTATTTCATTCATCATACTTGCAGGTAGGACTCAAAGGGTCTCGTGACGTACTTCAAGTATGTCAGGTTCTGTTGGCTGTCTGAAACTTTGACGTACATTAGATTTTAACAGAAATCGAGGTTTTTTTCTTTGGGCTGTTTATCTTTGGGCTATCTTGCCAAAGAAGGGGCACCTTTGAACACTAACATGTGCCAGGCTTTCAGCGGATCGATTAAAAAAAAATTAATAAAGGTGAGGAAAAGGCAAAACCCAGCAGAAAACAAACTGGCGTGGGTTTTGCCCTTTTCAAACTTGCTTGAGAAATAATTGCTTTTAATTCTGTTGATACTGTGTCAGAGGGGGTGGCCAGACTTAGTGAAGTCTATTCAGTCACAAGTCATTCGCCATCGATCTGCCAGTTTTCTGCGCTGACATTTCGTGGCTGTCAGTTGCTCATCATTTTAAGAATAGTGGTGGAGTGAAAAATGGTAGTCGGATAATGGGAAAGCAACTGTTATGTCAAGAAAATGTTTGAAATTCTGCAATTTAATTATTGCCTTCTACCATGAACGACACAGGTGGGAGTCATTAACTCGAAAATAACCCCCCAAAAAACAACCCACCCCAAAGCAACCTCTCCTTCAGTTCTGATTTGAAAACAGGTGATAGTGGTATTCGGTAATGTTAGAAATGAGAAAACTGCATAATAAGAAAAAGATTGACCAGAGTAATCTTCTGCTCAGGAAGGACCAACAGGTAACAGAAAAGGGGGATATCTTTTGAAATTCAAATGAAGATTTAAAATTGCATATAACAGTCGAGGTACAAGCAAATATTACGGGGGAAGAAACACTGTGAAGCCCAGCTGATGAGACTTCTGCCTGAATAAGGTTTACTTATCCGTACTTGAAGTCCATGATTTGGTTATTAAGCTGGGTAATGTTTTGGCGAGATGAAAAATTAGTTGCTTTGTATTTGTAAATGGGGGGAAATAGCGTGTAGAACAGGCTTAAATTACACCTCTCGGGGAAAAAAGGGTTCCAAGACCTCCGCTGGAGCTCACAGAGCTTGCTGAGTGCCCTACAGCCGGGAATATTGCTTGCTTGTTCTTTGTTGCGTGAAACGGGGACTTTGAAAAATTACAGAATGATAAGCACAGCTCGGAGTCGGCTGAGGAGCCTTCGCAAGTGCTGACTAACTTTTTTTAATAAACAAAGGCCATTAAAATCTAATGAGGAAATGCGGGCGGTGTACCAGCACACCCTGTGGTTAAATGCTGCTGTACTGAGCAACGGTGCAAGTGTCCCTTCCATTCCTGCCGCCGCCGTTCAAACAAGGGGACCCCTGGCACCCCTGGTGACCTGCCTGCGGGGTGCCTGGATGCTGGCGGCCACCCCGGGGCGGGGGGACAGCCCTGGGGATGGGGGGGGGACAGAGGGGACGGGAGGTGGCGGTGGCTCAGCTGTTCCCAGGGAGCTGTTTGATCGGCGGGGAGAGGCGAGAGCGCTGCTTTCCGCAGCATTGTTGTAACCATGACACTAAGGACGTCATCCCGTGAAAATAGCAGTTGGAACATTTGCGGAACAAAGCTGAAGCGGCTCCGCTTTTCCGTGCGAGGGTCCTTAGCAGAGCGGTACCATATGCGAACTCTTCATTTACATATAGATTAACTACCTGCTCTCAGCTACTTTCTGGCTTCATAAAAACACGTGAAGAATTAAGATCAGGACTGCGAAACAATCCCAATCTTTTAGAAAGGGGGTTCTTTTACGTGCCAAGAGACGTTGCACGTTACCGGCCTGAGCGGGGGCTGTGGAGGGGGTCAGGGAGAGGGAGGTGGCGGGATGGGGACCGGGCAGGTTTCTTCCCAGCGTTGCTTTGAGTGACAACTGCCAACTCAACAACCTTGCACTTATTCGGTCCTCCCCTCTGCTGAATAAAACTGATGAAAGGCAGAAGGCTGTGCTGTAATGCAGAATTAGTGTGCTGGAAATGTGATTATTAACGTGTTTTTTATGTTGAAGCCAGAGCGAACCTGTAAACAAAACCACTGGGGAAGGGAGGGCAGCAGATGTAAAAACAGCCTAAAGGTAAAAGAAAGGGATGAAGTCATGGCAGCGAAACGGGAAACGTGTCGAGGGGCAGGACAAAAGGGATGGAGGAGGAGCGAGGTGGGAGGGAGACAAAGCAGGGCAGGGGGTCAGCGGGGCTGACGTCAGGCACCGGGCTCGGCCGCGGCCTCACCTCCCTCCTCTTTCCCTGTCCTCTCAGTGTCTTATACTGCAGCAGGTTCTCTGTACGGTGTGGCGGCTAAAAGCTGGGACGGGGCAGAAACACGATGCTCTGAAAGAGCATCCGAAGGTGCAGTCCTCTCTGAGTTCTGCCGGGCAAGAGAGCCCCCGTGGGAAATCCCTCTGCTCCCGAGAAAGTGGGACACGGCGCTTGGCGGGTGCAGGGCTGAAGGCACGCTCATCCGCTTCTTCCCTGGACACCTCCCTGCCGTGCTCATGGGGTTTTCCACCTGGGAGAGTCTATCAGAAAATAGAGAGATTGCACCTGAGGGCTTTCATGAGTGTCACTCATGTGCTGGTGGGTTAGAGTTTGTCACAAGAACACTCACAATTGAATTTTTTTGGGGTTTTTTTTGGTATATACCAAGACCCGTCAGTTCTGTTTTGGTCTCCCCTGGCGTGGTATGAAAAAAGATTGGGATTATAAGGGACTCATCCCATTTGTGATGCTGGAAAAGTAAATCCTTCTCTGTAATGGAGTTGTTTGACAGGAGGTCATATGCAACAAGGCACGAGAAAGAAAGGAAGATCATTCCAAGGGAATCCCGGGTGTGCTTCCAGGCTGGCATTGCCTCCCTGGAGATCTGCAGGATCTGCAACCCTCTTCTTTTCCCAGGAAAATTCAAAGTTTACTGATAATTAACAAAATCAATGAACAGGAAGATTCATTGCTATTCTGGACCTTTGATCTTCTTTTCAAAAAGAATGAGTTATTTATGTTCATACATAAATATTATTAATTGAGCTCTTCCCTGCTTTAAATAAATGGTCAGGTAGTAAAGTTGACGTTAAGCATTTCTGTCTCTAGTATGTAGTGAGAGAAAAATGAGCTACAAGTTTTGAATAATTTTCAGAGGGATTTTTTGTGCTATTGAGAGAAATTGAGGAAAATTTTACTTGACTTCAGGGAATAAATTCAACAGAAATGCCAGGGAAATTAAGATTTCTTTTTGTTCCTGTGGGCTTTTCAAGTCTGGAGACTGAGTATCACTTTTGTATTAAATATTCAGGGTTCTGTAATGATTTGCAGGCTCCCTTTTAAGCTAAAGGTGCGTTTTCTTCCATGGAACGTGTGCTGAGAAAATCCCGGAAGTCATGCAAGGAGTTCAATACCACGAGTCTGCGTTGAATGCGATTCTCCCAGCTGAAAGAAGCATTAGGGTAAGTTTTTCCCAGTGCACTTGAGGGCTTCCATCTCATCTCCAGTAGTTCAAAGCCCCTCTCGCTGCCTCTTCATTGAGTGATAGGTCTGACTCATCCTCATCTTTAGCTTACTCATACTTAATATTGAAACAGTCTTCAAAGGAAGGAGATCTAGAAAAACTTCTCACTCCTGGCAACACCCACAACAAAGACTTGAGTCAATATATTCGACACAAAATAATTGACATAAAAGGAATCCAAATTTTACTTGGCAAAAGGCATTTCAACCTGAGAAGAAAGGTAAATCCCTTAACTAACAGCACAACCAAGGCAACATTGCCAAAAACATTCCATCATCTGCATCAAAGGCACTGCCAGTGCTCTTGTTCTGTGTCCTCAGATCAAAGTTCCCTCTATCCATAAATTACCTTCACTAGAAATCGTTGATGAGTTTTTCATCACCTCCCTTGCGCTCTGCAAAATCCTGAAGGTGATGTTCGGGGTGAACGGCAGGAAGGAAGCAGGAGGAGAAGACAGGAGGAATGAGCTCACCGAGCAACTTTCTGAAGAGCAAAAGAAGTGGCTGGTGCGTTGATTCTCTTCTGCGGGTTGGCCTGATGCATCCTGGCATTTGTATTCTGTATTATTGTCCAAAGCGATTACTTCCAGTCCTGTTGCAACCTGGCAGGAGACTGTTCATAAGTAAGGAATATCCTCGGTGCAATCGGAACATTGAGCAGCACGACGTAAAATGGCAGAAGAGCCTTGATGACTTCTTGGTCATCAGCATGGGAAGCAAGTCCAAACCGCTAGAGTTTTCTGAGCTGCCGACATTGTCTGGCTGTATCTAAATTAGCTACGGTATTAAGTAAAGATAGCAGTTCTTCACATTTAGCTTTTAGATAAACATCTTGGGTTGGAAGTTTCTCTTATTTTCTATCAATATTGTATATTTCCAGTCTACGGTTTCAGCTAGGACAAACTCTTTGCTAAAATAGAATGCCTATTTTAGGATGTTGAGCATTTCCCATGACTTGAGGCATGGCAGGAAAGTCAGTGATGTTCACCTTACTCTACACGATGCACTATCATGCACTATCGTGCAGTCCGTTTTCACACAAAGGCTGATTTTCCAGTAGGAGAAGAAGATCATTTATTGCCGTGATATTTGCATATACAGCTGTATGCCATTTGTCATCAGTTCTTACATTACGTTTTCACTGCCGCGTGGCTGCCAGTATGGTACATGTATTCAGCCATATTTCTCATATTTCTGGTATCTACATCTTTAAAAACGAGCTATATTTATTCCAATTATTTCCCAAGGATATGTTGAAGTGTGATTTGTACCACTCCATCTGCCACCTGAGGAGGAGGAAGAGAAATGCACTTTAATAAAGAGAACTTTAGGAAGACAAGCATATGTAGTTCAGAGTTTGCTTGGTTTGTGGGTTTTGGTTTTTTTTCTAAATAGTTTTGGGCTATCAAAGTGGGGCTGAAAGCATTACGGTTCTGAGTAAAACCGCATGGAGAACATCTCTCTAATTGAACCTGAACAAGATAATGTTAATATAAACCAGGGCGTATTGAAATAGCTTGCTGTGGTAGATTCTCTGTCATCGAAGTGGAGTTTTACAGGACGTCTTCCCTCTTAAATCAACAATTTAAGATAAAAACCCCATACAATTTCTTGGCTGGCTTTTTAAGTGTAACGTGATTGTATAAATTTGTAAAAATGGAACAAGTGAGGGCTTCCAGGACGGTTACAAAACTATCACACTGCGCTATTTTTATTGCATTTCCAAGTGGAGTGAAGTGAACATCTACACCAACTATTTTTTTTTGTTACGGAACAGGCCCGTTGGGTATTTTTATTTGCTGTTCGTAGCTGTAGTTTTTCCCTGGCTTCCACCTTTCAAAAAATGTCCCCTTTGGGTGGCAGGTCACACAGAGCCACGTTGCATCTCCACCTCCCCGTGCTGTCTCCTCTCCCTTCCGGAGCGGGCTCCTGGTTCTTCTCATCAAAGAAACGGCGCTTTCCACCAAAAAGGTTCCAGGTTTTGCGTCCCTTTTCTGGATCTCATGCAAAAACTTCCGAGTTTCTTTAAAGCTTTAAAAACAAACTTTTAGTTAAAAATTAATAATGCAGAAGGGTTAAAATTAAAATCTAGATTTTAAGACTTCAGAAGTAAAGAATTTAATTTGAGTATTAAATCATACCAGCAAAGGACACCTGCGTGTTTGTTCAGCCCTATAGCACAGAGGGGTCTATTAGACATTTGAGGGACAATTTTGTTGTCATTAAAATCAATGACAGAAGTCCCTTTGATGTCAGGGGGAGCAGGATCAGGCCTTTAGCAGGGTAAACTGTGACTCCTTCGGTGCACTGTCCAGTCCAGACGTGGGGAATGCCACAGTGGTATTGCCACAGTATTTAATGGTGCTTTTTTATATATTTAACCTGGTCAAACCTTTATCTTTAAGGATTCATGCACTGTGTGCTGGCCCATGGGCGCTAAAAGAACTAAATGTCAATGTTTTATTCCACTTCCTAGAGTATTTAAGTGACTTTTGAAGAGAATTTTGCCGTGAATAATTCAAGTACTAAAATATACTTGGTTAAATACAGATTTTGCGTTTTCGTAACAGGTGTGAAAGATGTGTTTTCATTGCTTTTGTATGTTCAGCATTTTTACAAACTCCCTACGTTTATGGAAAAGTTTCTAATTGCCAGCCAAGTAGGTAGCTTACTTCTTTATACCTGTGGGATGAAGACTTTCTTCCCAAAGAAGTCAGTAGAGTTATAGGCCAGTAAGCAGGTAGATACTTTTTTTTATATAAGTGTGTGTGTGTGTGTATGCATATGTATATAAAAATATATATGTGTGTGTGTGTATATCTATGTATATACATATAAATACGTGGGTGTATATACATAACGTATAAAATACTGAACTGGGAAACTACTCAAATATTTCCACCCTGCCCCACAACCAGGTTGCAACTGTTTCAGAAAAACGGCTCTCAATCGCGGCAGCAATTGAGAAAACAAAGCGTGTGCCAATTTTCGCAGATATGGTCTCAAGAGGAGGGCTCATAAAATGTGTATGAAGTTATTCACGAAAATGGCTTACAATTTTCCTGCTGCCCGCGGTTTTTTGGGTCGGCGTGTTGTGTTCTGCACATTGCCGGAAGAGTTGACCAAGGGTCAGCCCTTCCAGCGGGCTACGCCGCAGCCCGGCGCCGGCTGATGGATTGGACTTGGCAGCTCCTCGTCTTCAGGGGTTCCTCGGGAACTTCATCGCTGAAGCAGGTGACCTGTTGTTAAAGCAGAATTAGCCTTTTGTGTGCCTTCAGGATTTTTCCCCCCGAAGTTTCCCCTGCCGTTGCATTTTTACAGATTAGCTATTGATTTAAAACATTTGTCATCATTTTAAAGTGATGTAAAATGCAAAGCAGCCGGCTCCCTGCGTGATGCATCAGGTCAAATACATCCTTGGACCTACCTACCAGCGCCGGGAGAGCTGGCACTGGGGCTGCTTTGGCTCTTAGAGATGTGTTATTGACTTGCTTCTACCGTGCTGTGCTCAGAGGTGATTTTTGCGCGGTTTGTGGATCAGAGGGGATGGGGATGCTGCCCGAGTGCTCCCCCTGTCCCCCTGCACTCTGGCTGGCAACAGGAGCTGCGGCCGCCCCCACCGCTGCCACCGGTGATGCCACCAGGGAATCCCTGGCGTGAGCTCAGGTTAGCGTAGGGTTTAAACCTCTGGGCTAGTTTGGGGAATTTTGTGTAATGCAGGGCGTTGCAGAAACTAAAAGAGTAGTAAACATAGGGCTTGGAGACATGGTTTAGTGGTGGTTTTTGTCAGTGTTGGGTTGATGGTTGGACTCGATGATCTGAAAGGTCCCTTCCAACCTGCGCAGTTCTGTGATTCTCAGTGTGCTTTGTTTTTTCTTTTTCTTTTTTCTATGATTAAAAAAAAAATTAAAACATACTTTTTAGGCTCAGGTTGCTGTCCCATCCTTCCCTCACAGCGAAGGACTGAGCTCTTTTCAGAGCCGTTGGCATTGCAAATGCAGATGAGCCAACGCGCACCAACGAACAAAAACTTTGGCTGGCGACTGCTTTATATTTAGGTTTTGCTTGTTTAAGTGTAGCGGACCTGATGCACAGCTCAGCCCAGTGCCCCGTCTTCTGATTTTCTGGATGTTTTAACTGGAAAATAAAGTTGACGGGTTAAAAGAGGCAGAGAAGGATCCAGCCGACCCGGAGTTTCAGAGCTGCTGCGTTTTGATGGCAGAGGTTTGGGAAGCGCCACAGCTCACACTGCCATGGGAACAGCACTTGTATAATGCTTTTTAATCCACTGTAATCAAGTACATAATCAACATAATTAATTTCTATACTGTCGCACTCCTTGGTTCGCATGGAAAGCTATCAGAAATTGCTAAATTGGTCCTAATTCGTGGGGGAGTATTTTCCTTAAGTATTCTAGGTAATTTCCTTTTTAGCTAGCTGCTAATTGCTAATCTTTATATTGATGAAATTTGTTTTACCTGATGTTACCTTTACCCTACTGCTTTGAGATTTAACTGTGTGGGAATACTACTTTGGGAGTGATGTCTCTTGGCAAAAAATTAAACCAGAAAAGGATTTTCCTGAAGATCTGACTTTCCGTGGCTGTGTTGGAGGGGCTTTTCCCTGTTAACTGGAGCTGAAACCCCGACCCGTGTGAAGCACAAAGTTCGCGTTTAAATGATCATTTCTGGGAGTTAATGACTAAGATCAAGGATTTGGGGCTGTTCTCCGCGGCGCCCCATGGGCGGTACCCAGCATTTCTGCGTGTCGCCTGGATGATCAGGTTGGACGCGGCTCCAGGATGAAAATAAAACCCTCGTCCCCCAAACTCTGCAATTATTTATTTTGTCACTAATGGTTCGTTCTTTGCCGTTTCTTTCATCCCTCATGTTCTGGACTGACGGTGCCTGGTTCTCTTCCCCGTCCACGTCCGCAGGGTGCCGGGATGAGCCCAGAGCGCTGCAGGCTGGCAGCGATGCCCGGAGCCTCGGGCTGGTCCTTCCCACCCTGGGAAATCGCCCCCCAAAACTCCCTGCTTTATCTTTGCTGAACTCCCTTCCATCAGATTGGGCAGAACCGACTGTGCGTCCTCATCCTCAGATTCCCTACGAAACTTCACCTCAGCCGTGAACTCCAGCGGGGCTAATGAAGCACGAATGTTTAAATTCGTTTCATCCAGAGCAAGGAGTGGTTTTCTGCTGTCGCTGTTGCAGACACAGTCTGTGTTTCCCGAGTTGTTTTGTTTTTGCGTTTATACATTCCTTTTACACTGAAAAGGGGGATTATTATAGTTGCAATTACCATGGAAACAATTACCATAAAGTATTGATCGACCAAGATAGATTAGTAAGCACAAAAGGATAGAGGTTGTCTCTATGGAAACATGGACATTTAGCGCTTTTTTTTTTCTTAAGAAAATAACTATTGTTTCTTTCCCTTGAACAAGCTTCTAGTCCGGTTTAAAATCACTTTCTAATTTTAATTAAAATTGCTTCTGTAATCAATACTGTGTTTTAATATCATTCATTTTCTTTGTATCTCAAGAAAATCTCTGATACAGGCCTTCTCTTAGAAAAAGAGGACTTGCATCATTTGCACAGCATTTTTCCATGTTAAAAAGTAGCCGAAATGTATCATTAACTAACTGCTAATGAAAAGCAGGCCAACAGAATAGGCCGTTTGCTTCTGAACGTTAGCATTTAGTAGGGTTTTGTGTTACTGGATTAACCAAGGAGTAACTAACCTGTTCTGGCTTTGAGGGAGCGCAGCGCTCAGTAACGCTTTGTAGCGTTCGCTGTTGGCCATTCGCGCTCCTGCGGTCGGATCCAGGTGAGCGTTTGTAGCCAGTTCACATATGAAATGGAATTCAAATACTTCATTGCTCTGCTTTTTCTAGCAGGAACTGATCGTTTTCTTCCCGGTGCCTGCAGTGCCTTGAGTTCCTTGGGGTTTGGGTTTGGCACTAAAGGGGGCCTGAACGTTTTTGCCGCGTGGTCGCTCCTCTCAGGTACTGTCTTGTTTAGGAATAACTTGAGTTGGGCTCCTCCTTCTAATAAAAAATTTATAGTTACTCATCTTGAGAGTATGCAACACGTAAGTAGCTGAGGATTTTTTTAGTCACTTCTTAAATTCCTCTAGTGAAATGAAATGAGAATGGGATCTTTCATTGTTTCATGAATGGGTTTGATGCTCAAACCTCTAATGACAATATTTATTTCTCTGAGCAACGAGCGGTTTCATTCAGCTGTATTCTGTGTGTCTTTAACTGCTTGTATTTTCTTTTTAAATTTTATTGTAAGTCAGTTTTTGCCAGTGCTGGAACCCTCTGGCACTTTCTGTTGTGAAACGGTCGCTCCGGTGTGGGTTTCCCTTTCCCGTGCCTTGGGTGAAGGCATGGGTTTGGTGGCGGCTCATCCATCCAGGGTGGTTTATATACATCCCCTCTCCTGATCCCGATCTTAGCTTGTGGAAATCGGTCAGAGCGCTGTGGAGGTGGGAGTTTAAAATAGGTGGCAAAGGAAGACAAAAAGGAGAAGAGCTGGAAGGGTGACCTGATAAACAAGCGAATTATGTAATTTTTATCCTTTATCGGTTTCCCCCATCCAAATGTTAAGAAAATCTCATGCTTTTCCTTTCCCCTATGGGGAAGGCAGCCCTGAATGAAGAGGTCGGTATTGCTGTTACTGAACTTGTTGATACAATAGCTGGAGTCTCTGCTCTTTAATAAACGGAATATAAAGCGTATTGTTTGCCTGTGCTGTCCCGCTTGTTGTAGACCGTAGTGCTTAATGCAGTGGGAGAGGTGCCCACCAGCGTCCACGATTGCTCAGTTGCTCCATCTCGTTGCTAATTGAATTGGAGAGGACCGCTCTGTTTTAATGGGTGGTTTTTTACTTGACCGTACATAAAACATTCAACGAGCAAATCTGTTCCTGTGGGCTGCCAATTGCCCGGCCCACTGACAGGGATGGAGAAGGGTCATCGTAACAGGGGACGTGGCAGCATCCTCGGAGGGACACGTGTTTCGCTGGGTAGGGAGAGGACATGATTTCATTGAGGCAGCTCTGAGTTATGTGGTCAGGAGTTCTTTTCTCAAGCCTAACGAACATGACATGAAGCTAGAGTCTCATCAGGGTATTAATTGGCAGCTAATCCCAAATGACTGGAGCAGCATGCTTATGCAAGCATCCGTCTTCCTAAGCGCTCACTCAAGTTTCCGTGGACAGATAATGAGATTTAATGTAAACTGTGTGCTTAAGTGAGAAAATATGGAAGCCCTTATTACTGTTACGTCCTGCGTAACGTTCCCAACTGCAAAACTGTTTTGGTCAGGCTGTCCCCAATACGGGGGAGGTGAGAGAGGTTGCCCGGCAGTATCGGTGGCTCCGTGGGCAGCTCCCTGATCCCAGTGCTGGGAGGCTGGTCTTGGGAGAGTTGCACCTTCTGTTATCACTAATCAGTACAAGTTTCTCAGAGCAGGGGTCATCTTTACCAATAAGTTTGTACCACACCAGAAAACGACGACAGCTTGTTCCACAGATTGAATGAAACAACTACGCTATTTGGGCTTACTGTGCGTTAGCTCATCGTTTCTCATAGAATCACAGCATGGTTTGGGTTGGAAGGGACCTTAAAGGCCACCCAGTGGCACCCCCTGCCCTGGGCAGGGACACCTCCCACCAGCCCAGGTTGCTCCAAGCCCCGTCCAACCTGGCCTTGAACCCCTCCAGGGATGGGGCAGCCACAGCTTCTCTGGGCAACCTGGGCCAGGGGCTCACCGCCCTCACAGCCAACAATTTCTGCCTCACATCTCATCTCAGTCTCCCCTCTGTCAGTGTAAAACCCTTCCCCCTTGTCCCATGGCTCCCCTCCCTGCTCCAGAGTCCCTCCCCAGCTTTCCTGGAGCCCCTTGAGGGCCTGGCAGGGGCTGGAAGGTCTCCCCGGAGCCTTCTCTTCTCCAGGCTGAACCCCCCCAGCTCTCTCAGCCTGTCCTCCCAGCAGAGGGGCTCCAGCCCTCCCAGCAGCTCCGGGGCCTCCTCTGGACCCACTTGAGCAGGTCCCCATCCTTCTTGTGCTGAGGACTGTTCTACTGTGCTGCTTTCTCCTAAGTACTATATTCATTCATAAAATATAAGAAAAGGGGATTATATGTAAAGATAGTGATCCAGTATAAACATTTTTCTCTGTGCACTAAGAGCTATAATTTAAAAAATAACGTCATCCTATGCTTATACATAGTTGAGCCTTCATTACAAATGATGCAATTAAAGACATAAGATATTTATTCCTGTGTCAGATCTTTTACAAATAGCGGCTTTCAGTAGCACAAGCTGTTTGTGATGTTCCTTGCCATAAAGTATTGCTTGAATTTATTTTTCCAGTTGTTTGTATAGGTTTACAAATTCAGCAGCCATATGTCATATTTATGCTCTTTCGGGGGAAGTGGAGATTTTAAGTATGTATAGCACCTTTCTTTGTGAGAAATTCCACGTGTCATCTAAACGTGAATTACTGGAATTCTATGGCAATCTAAAAATATTTAGCATAAAACACAGAGAAGGGGCAAACGCAAAAAAAAAATAAAAGATACAGCCAGGCGTCTGCTGGATGAGGAGGTTCAGCGGTGGAACAAATGCTGTGTATGAGAAATGTAAACAGGTACGGTCTCGTTCCATTTGAGAAATATGTTTTACTGCAAGATATTCACCTGACTTCTCTGTTCGCTAGACTCAAAATAATTAGGATGAAAACGGTCTCTTACCCTGTTGAGAAATGCAGAGGAGAGCTCCAATCTCTGCAGCTGACTCCGCTCTGCCCTCCCGTGGGGTTCTGTACTGCCCCGGGGCGGGGAGCGCTGGACTGTCACATAAGGAAAATCTCATCAAATTTCTGCATTTTCTGCATAACGCTTTGCTGCTAGTGATTATCATTACAAGTTAAATGCAAAAAAATCCTTACCGCTTTTAGATTTTTCCTGTCTTTGTCCTGGGTTATCTGGATTGCATCTCATAGACTTTTGAAAACTTTTATAATTCTAGGCTTAAAACAAAAAAAAATCTAAAATAAAAAAATCCAGACATCCTAAAGGTCCTTCTCGGTCACGGAAAGTATTTTTTAGTGTATACAATGGCTGTCAAGATGACTGTGATAAATTGCTGTAACGTGGACATTATGCTGTTGACACAAACACGCTTAAGATTTTGAAGAATTATGGTCGAATGCTAATTAGGCTTTGATTAAATTAATTCTGTGGACAGCACTTTCTGTTTCCTGGGGGAAAATGTGCCTGGGTGATACCGGCACCACTAAATATTTAAAAGTTTATTTCTGGTTTAAGATGTACTCTATATGCAAATTATATTATAAATGATCAGGCTGCGTTTTGAACGAGGGTTTCATGGAAATTCTTGAAATGATTAGGCAGCATTGCTTATTGGAAGTGCAGGCGTGAAGGCTGGAGCCAAGGAAAAGCGTGATGAAATCATTTGTTGCCCCTTGATAGGCACATTGGATTCACGTAATGCTCTTTAGTTCCATTTCCTTTTTTTAATGTATTCAAAACAATAGCTCGTTTTTCTAACTCAGATGTGTATTCTAGTGGCTGACATTATTTGTCAGGAGATAAATTATGTATCTTATAGAGTCTTCTCTGTCAAAAACCGTAAGGTCACCGAACGCCGAGGTATGTTGTCCAGATAAACTAAATTCCAGAAGTTTGTATTCCAGATCTCTTGATATAAACAAGCTTCCTTATTGATGGAGGAATGGAATATTATTTTTTTTTGCCACTAACATGTGAGGGTGCTAATGGATTGAAGAGGGTCATTTCAAGAAAAGTAAATTCAGGTTTGCCTCCTCCCTGCCCGCATCCCTCCTCATCTTCCTCTGTTCCTGCCCCTGCACGAAGCATTGGCGTTAAGTTATTGTAAGGCAAGAGGTGAAATCTAAGGGGACACCTGGTAAAATGCAGGCTTCTGAAAAGCAAAAAAAGAAGCAATGGGTTGCAAAAATGATTCTGCTGGATTTCTCTGTGCGCTGGCGCAGCATCCCAGCAGTTCGAGATCTTTATGGTGCTAGAAGGAACCATCTCCTAGAGCCAACATCACCACAGAGAGCTGCCTTTTCTGTAATCGAACATGGAGGGTTAAAATAAACACTGACAAAAGGGGCTTTGCATTAGAGAATTTCAAGAATATTAACAAATGCTAAGAACTTTGTTAGCCAAAAAGGAGAAAGCTAAGCTGCTATGCAATGAGCAGGAGTTAAATGCCAACTCAGGTACAGGTCCAAAGCTCGGGAAGCAAGCTTATTGCATCCAACAGGCAAGAAGGAATGATTAGGACCTGACAATGTAAGCTGAAAAATGGAAGAATTTAGTTTAGTTTAGATTGCATGTCAGTAGGTGAACGGGGTTGCGTGTTCTGGTTGCTTGTGCTGGCAAGGCATTGGAGTCTTTGACTTTGAGCAAGATCTGAACCTTTCCTCTACCAGAGAAAGCTCTACAGATCTACAGAGAGCTCCGGAAAAATGCAATGTGGAAGACAAAAATTGTTCGTCCACATTTTAGCACGGAGACTAGAAAGGAGGTGGGGTTTGGGGTTTCTTCTGTTTTGTGGGTGTTTGCTTCAGCGTCTTTGAAAGGGGCTTAGTGAGCATCCGGTGGTGGCCCATCAGTCAGCGGGATGGAGCTGGGCAACGGGGCTACCCTCGTTCTCTCCCGGTCCCCTGGCTCTGAGGAGCCGGGGGTGCCCGGGCCAAGGCACCAGGACCCTCCAGCACAAAGCAGTCGCAGAAGACCTCAGCGTTCTTCCCAAATGACCTGCAGTGACCCTAGCGCTACAGCTGCCCCACAGGACTATTTCTAACTAATTGTTCTAGAAGCCGGCTGTAAGCTCTTCTCACGGTCGTCACTTGAAGCTGCGCTGTGGCCTTCAACGTAGCGGGCTTGAGACAGACGCAGCCTTATAAAGTAACGGTGCTCACCTCTGATTAAATGAGTGCCTCTGAATTGTAAAACCAGAAATTCGCCCTGAAAATGCTGCACAGGAATTGATTTTTGTATTTAGCTAAATGCTCTTAAAAGGTTATTTTTGCTTTTACGCAATTGTATCCATTTTCCAAATTTTAGCATATAGTGATTCTTTCGTGTCTCCCTTTTTAAAATCAAACGTAATATAGTCCAGAGCTGACCTTCCTGACAGATGCCGTTTCCCATTCTGCTCTGCATTGTTCGTTATGTTTATATCTCAATTATTTCTAGCACCGTACACACAAATACAATATTATTCCTGTTTGCGCTGTCACAAAAACATTTGCTTTCTGTGCTGTGTCTTTTCGTGGTCTGGTTCCCTTCATTAACACAAGGGATGTTAAATATTTAGTGTTTTATAAATAAGTACCTTGATAGTACGTTAAACATTTCATCAATTGAATTTCATACTAATTGAAGAGAGCTTGCAAAAAAGATTGTCAGTCTGAAGGAAAATAAGTCCATTAAGGTAGGAAAAGTGGCATTTGAGAGAATGCAGTGTCCTCGTCAGCTACAAAACAATTGCAGGTTTCCAGATTGTATGTCATTATTTCCTACTCTTTTTAAGCTCGTCCGCATGCAAAGTGAGGATGATTCGGGGATTCCTCTGCCACCGTCCCTGAACAGGAATGTACAAACCTCCTCCTTTTCGTCATGAAACAATGGGGCTGTTGAGCCGAAACAACGATTTCTTTTGTATGTTTTTTTCATCCTAGGGTGGGGTTTTTTTGCCTTTTAGACCCTGGTATCACAAAGTGTCATTTTTTGTAACTCGAAGTCATTCAACTGAAGTAGTTTCTACCTGTACTCGAATTTGTGTGGTCAGTCCCTGCTTTAGCTTGAAGATTTGTTCTGACAGGTGGGTGTCGTGATCTTTTGCCATCCAGCACACGCAGCAACCAGCCTGTACACACGTTGGTCTGGGTGCGGTGCTCAGACCTCTTGGGGAAATTGTGCTTAATGTTAAGCTTTGTTCTGCAAACCTTTTCCCAGGAGGAAGGTGACAAGAGCAAAAATTTGTTCTGCCGGACCTTGACGTGGGGACGAGGCAGCCCCTGGGGTGCAGGCTGGGTGGCATCTTAACAGTGCCTGGTGGAGGCTTCAGAGGAGAAAGCACAGAATCCCAGGCTGGCAGGGGTTGGAAGGGCCCTCTGGAGATGATCCAGTCCAACTCCCTGCCAGAGCAGGGTCACCCAGAGCAGGTGGCACAGGAACGCGTCCAGGTGCAGCTTGACTATTTCCAGAGAAGGAGACTCCACAGCCTCTCTGGGCAGCCTCACAGTAAAGAAGTTTTTCCTCATGTTGAGATGGAATTTTCCATGTTCCAGTTTGTGCTCGTTGCCCCGGGCACCACTGAGAAGAGCCTGGCCCCATCCTCTTGCCCCCCGCCCTTTGGATATTGCTGAGCATCGATGAGATCCCTCTCAGCCTGCTCTTCTCCAGCTGAACAGCCCCAGGGCTCTCCGCCTTTCAGATACTGCAGTCCCTTGATCATCTTCGTAGCCTCCGCTGGACTCTCTCCAGTAGTTCCTTGTCTTTCTTGAGATGAGGGGCCCAGAACTGGACCCAGTGCTTCAGATGTGGCCTCACCAGGGCAGAGCAGAGGGGGAGGATGACCTCCCTCGACCTGCTGGCCACGCTCTTTTTAATGCACCCCAGGAGACCATTGACCTCCTTGGCCACAAGGGCACTTTGCTGGTTCACGGTCAACTTGTCCACCAGGACTCCCAGGTCTCTCCCTGCAGAGCTGCTCTCCAGCAGGTCAGCCCCAACCTGTCCTGGTGCGGGGGGTTATTCCTCCCCAGGGGCAGCACCCTGCGCTTGCCCTTCTTGAATTTCATTAGGTTCCTCCCCGCCCAACTCTCCAACCTGTCCAGGTCTCCATAAATTTGCCATCATCTGTAATTCTTGTGGTATGAAGACTGATTCTGATGAATGTACTTGTACGTATAACCAGTAATATTCTGGCTGTGTGTTTGATTTTGGAAATTAGGAAAGCAAGCAGAAATGACTTTACACAGTAGAGTGATCTGACAGAGCAAGAGGAAGGGAGTAGTGATATGATACAGGAAAAAGCTGAATATGTAATAACAGATGAAAGCCAAGATGGGCGTACAGATGAGCACAGCCGAAGACAGAAGATACGTTAGCATGTGGGCTGCCGGAAAATGTATGTGAGTAGGAGACAGAGTACTGTCGTCTGGGGCAGGGGTGGCAGGATGACAGGGCAGGTATTTAAAGCTGAAAGATGAGGCTCATGTAGAGATTTTCTTCCCAGATTCTTGTTTTAGAACACTGTTGGCATCAAAAAGAAGAGCTGCTTACATGTAGCAGCTCCGCAGCAGGCAGGGAGAATCAGAAAATGGGTGATGGGGACAGAGAAAATAATAGTGAGTCAAACAATACGGTTTCATGTTCTTCTTTCTAGAAGGAAAGTATAGAAATCGTTTATGGGAATGACCCAAAAGATTTTCTGTAGTGGGATCCAAGACTGCTTTGGGCTGATGAGTGAGTTGGTGTTGAGTCAGTGAAGGCATCAGCCTTCGAAGGCAGGATGTTCCCGCTGCTCGTTTGTGCGGCTCTCGCTGCGGGTAACGAGCTCAGCCCACACCGCGCTTATGGGCTCCATATTAATGTGTTTGCTTCCTTCTGGTATCAGAACAAGGGCAGCGAGAACTGAACCTCTGCCCACCACGTGGAAAGGAGAGAAGAGGAAGACAACTAGAAAATCTTCAGGCTGGGAGTTTATAATTTCATCCCTGACATTGCCCTTATCGTTATTGGGTGTTGAATCTGGTGGTACTTGGGAAGGAGTTATCAGTAACACTAAATATTCTCATCATGTTTCTCCTTCGTGTTTATGCTAAAAGAAGTCTGAAGAGGGTCACAGAAAAATTAGGTCCTGAAATAATCAGCCCCATGAAAGCAAAAGAAGAGTAATTTATGCTGTATTTATAATGGGAGCCTGTTCAATACCGTTAGTCGTACCCCTGATTTAGTGTGAGTTTTCTGCCTAATGTTTTCTAATGTTTTTATGCAATTCTTGGTGGCCTTGGAAAGTGTCTTCCCTGACGCTCTGGAAGTTGGTGGATTCAAAGCCTTTCCATTCCCTGAAACGCCTTCCCATGGGTTGCAATGTCTCTCCCGACCGAGTAAAGATGGCACCACAGTCTGCTTCTTGTCCCAGCGGTGGACTGGGTGGCCGTCTGAATGTCAGGAAGGTGATTTCTGGCCATGATTATTTCACAGCATCTGTAGCCACCCAGGTCCTGCTATTATTTATTATTCTTTCTTGTAACTTTCGCTGGAGCTGTAGGAGCTGGTGCAAGATTTTGGGTTCAGGTGTGACTTGGTTTGTTCTGTTGGTCAAGATTTTAGTGGTTTTAGTTAGGACAATACCAATGCAGGTGGATGGGGCTCCTTTTAATGTAGGTTGTTGGGGTTTTTTGGCCCTTTGCATACAGGGGAATGAGTCTTGCTTTGGTTGGGATGCCACCAAGTTGAGCCTCCAGCTCCATTTGCAGGTTGCAGAAGGTTTGGGTGTAGTTCTCCGTATCTCCCCCTCGCGGGAGCATCAGAGAGCCTGGGGTGTTGGTTTAGAGAGCGGTAGATGCGGTGTGTGCTGAGGTCTGATGGCTGTCACCGTAATGAATTGCTCCGGGGTTCTGCCCATGCCTGATCCTGGCCCAGCTTGAGCTTCGTTGGTGGGACCATTGCTCCTCCTGGGACAGAGTGCTCGGGGACGTGCAGAGCTGCTTTGCCATAGGTACAAGTCAACACGTTGCAGCCAAGTTGTCATTTCTGGTTTTTCTGTATGTTGTAAACATAACTTTGACGTTATCTGAAACAAATTAGGGTACAGCAGAACTGTATTTCTCAGGGCGGTGGCTGCAGTGCCCCAGTAAATCAGTTTTTCACAAGGTTAAAAATATTCTGTGATGAAAAAAAGGCTGGGTTGACTATTGCAATATACAGAAAAGTAACTAATTTTCTCTGTAAAAATGAAATTTATCCATTATCAGGTTTAGCAGAATTGTGCGATTAGAAGTGTTAGGTAGAAAAGATAAATTTTTTTATTAAGGCCTTCAGTGAATATTTTAATCTGTAGCTGAAATGCTTTCATCTTTTATGAAAAGGACGTTATTAGATACCCCTGCAAGCTGCAGAGCAAACCTCCGACTTGCCGTCTCTGCCTCTCCCCACACCACCAAGCCACCAGGTCAGTAAATTTTAATTCCAGCCCCCTCCCCGCCAGCCCCGTGCTGCTAAGAAGCCCACCTGGAGCTTTTTCATTTTATTCAAAGCCAAAACTTTCATGTCTAAGTGTAGCAATTGCTACTTCCACTTCCGTGGAAGTCGAGGGGTTATTTTGGTGTTACTTCAGAAAGAATATTTTAAAAGTTACAGGATGCTCTCCGGCTAGGACAGTAAATTGAGAAAGCGCAGGAAACACCGTACAGCGTATAGAGATTGTTGGTAGGATCTTGCGTGCTTGCCTGGTTCATATCCGCCTCTGAAATCCGAAAAGAAAAAACAGGCCTAACTGACAGCCCGTAAATCTTTTCGAGATTTTCGGTGGATGGTATCAAGTATTGTTAACAGTGGATGGTTCAGACAAGTTTGTAAATGGATTTTATAAATCTGATAGAATAAACAGCCCAGAGGAAGCGGTGGGCACGGACGCGTCCCCGCCGGGCAGCGTCAGCGCTAGGGATGGGTTCCTGCTGCCAGCGGGGAATGACGTGGGTTACGTGACAAAAAATTCACGATGCTCCTCGGGGACTAGTTTTGTGTTAATTTCCCAAAGTTTTTCAGGGGATACTTTATAATCTGAAATGTTCATCAGGTTCAGGAAAAACCTGTTTGTGAATAAACTCCTCTTCTTTTATGTACTCTATTCCGATGGTCTTGTCAAAAAGCGGGCGGTGGATGGGGCAGATTTGTTGATAGGAAATGCCAGGAGCAAGGAATAAGAGTGACGGAGCTGTGATGTGCAAGGGAAAAATCATATTGACAAGTGTTTGTGCCTGATACTTGTTATCACGCGAGTCAAGGATGTGTTTCAGTAATACCTTCTTTGAAGGTTTTCTTTTCTCCTAGCTGTTTAGTTCGGCTCTTACCAATAAAAATGCGTGAACTTTGAAGTATAAAAGTATTATTCTAATTAATTATTCCAAAGAAAATGCCTCTTTCCCGAAGAAGTGCATCACATCCTTTTAGATGTAGTATTAGAGATCTGAATTTCAGGTTTTAATCTGTTGTATTACAGCTATAGGGAATACATTTCATAAGCTGCCAAGTCTATTCCTGTGAAATAATTGCTTCTTTTTGGTCCATCTTTTTCAGCTGTGGTTTAAAAGCGTCGAGTTTTTTTAAAGCATGCAAATAAAAAGTAAATTCCCCCTATCGAAAGAATATTACTGTTGTAGGATGTCATTTAATTTATGTATCTGTTTAATGAATTGGTAGGTACACCTGGGACAGCCCTGGTTTCTGGGTACCTCAGTGTGTTTGGCCCAGCACCTCTCACGGCATCGTGAGGAACTTCACTAATCCTGTCTCGTTAGCAGCACTCAGTGCTCGTGCTTCTAAACAGATTAATAAACATGTGTTTCTCTGACACCAGTTCAGACGTGACTCACACGCGTTTGCACGCACGAGTGAGGGCGGATTTGCTGGATTCTGGGTTTGCCAGTCCATGTCTCCAGCTGCCCCGTGTGAACTCCGTGTTCAGCTTGGGGGAAGGAAAAGCATCTCCTGCGGCAAAGTGTTTGCCACATTTTCTTTATTTTTCGCAAATACTTGAGTAAGTGCAAAAAGAGAATTTTCATTGTGCACATGTCAAATAAGAGATATTTTTAGAGAACCACTGGCTGATCTTTGGGTTTAAAACATCAATTCTTACCTTTCTAAGTTCAAGAGAATCTTCTCTCTCTCTCATATTTTCTCCTGAAAAGAAGAACCTGTTAAGGAGAGTGTGGACAGACCATTGAGTCACCCAGATGCTCGATAGCCCTGAGTTTTCGCTCGAGCCACTGCCTGTTTCGGTCCCACAGCTGCTGCCACCCTTTCTGCAGGCCCGCAGGCCGTTGTCCGTGCGCCTGTCACATCCACGGAGTGAAACGGGGTCATCCAGCAGTAGATTTCAGTTCCCCTTCCTTATTTCTGTACAAAGGATTGCTGAGGATCTTCACTTCCCAGAGAGGTGAAGGAAGGGAAGGTTCTGCCTAATATGTACTAAGTAGGAATTTATCCAGGCGCAGCAGGTCGGTGGTAGGAGCTAACCTGAGTTCCCTACATTCAGGGTGATTAATAATTCACGCCGAAAGCAACTTGAGTGTGTTGCTGGTACATACGGAGGGAACATACACCTCCTGTTTTCTTTTTTTATACATACACGGCATTTAGCTGTCTCACAAAGAATTCCACATGCTTTACGGGAGTCGGATGAACAGATGATTTGTCTCCAATTTTTATATTATTGACCTGGGGTCATGGGACAAATCGTGTACGTCGAGACACGTTCATTCGCTGGAGTTTGCCAAATCAGGATCTCATCGGAGGATCAGGTATCAAAGCGAGTGGACGAAGGCTGTGGAAGGTGCGGAGCTAAGGGCGGCTATTGCACTCCGTGCGTAGGGGTTTCTCTCGGACTGTTACATCTGTGTCAGTGACACCAGAAGTGACGTGTTGCATGTTAAGCCTTCTAAATTTATACGTGTCAGGTCAACCTAATTATTTGCTATATTGAAGGGGCAAATAAGCTCTTCCCTTCATACTTGATACATTATTCATACATCCTTCTTGGAAATACCTGATGGCAATACTAGAAGAGTCAATTACGTTTTTAAAACAAAATCTTCCTATTGTGTTTTTGAAGGGTATGTATTTTTTATAACTGCGATGTGGATGGTCACTAAGCCATTAGTATTTTTTAAAGTTAGTGTTTTTCAAGATGCGCACTTTCCTCATGAAAAATGCATGTGTTTTGATAACATAAATTATCCCTATGCTTCAGTTCAAATTAAAATCAGTTCCAATGATGTAGTGAATATTTTAAAAGTCTGTTGTTTGTTCATAAAGAGCTGATGTGAATGATAAGTATCACGGAATCACGGAATCTTCAGAGTTGGAAGGGACCTCTAGAGATCATCTAGTCCAACTCCCCTGCTAGAGCAGGATTGCCTAAACCACATCCCTCAGGGCTGCATCCAGGCGGGTCTTGAAAATCTCCAGAGAAGGGGACTCCACACCCTCCCTGGGCAGCCTGTTCCAGTGCTCTGTCACCCTCACTGTAAAGAAGTTTTTCCGTGTATTTGAACGGAACTTCCTATGTTCTAGCTTGTGCCCGTTGCCCCTCGTCCTGTCGCTGGGAACCATTGAAAAGAGCCTGGCTCCATCCTCCTTAAACCCACCCTTTAGATACTTGTAAACATTAATCAGGTCCCCCCTCAACCTTCTCTTCTCCAGGCTAAAGAGTCCCAGCTCTTTCAGCCTTTCCTCATAAGGGAGGTGCTCCAGTCCCATAATCATCTTGGTTGCCCTACGCTGGACTCGCTCCAGTAGTTCCCTGTCCCTCTTGAACTGGGGAGCCCAAAACTGGACACAGTACTCCAGTTGTGGCCTCACCAGTGCAGAGTAGAGGGGGAGAATGACCTCCCTCGACCTACTGGCCACAGTCTTCCCTATGCAGCCCAGGATGCCATTGGCCTTCTTGGCGACAAGGGCACATTGTTGGCTCATGGATAATTTGCTGTCTACCAGGACCCCCAGGTCCTTCTCCTCAGAGCTGAGTCCTTTCTTGCATATTGGCCAGCTCAGATATCGCAGGAAAAAATGTAGATACCTTGCAGCTATGGAATAATCTGATTTTTTACTCAAGACCAGCTGGAACATTTGCAAGTTCCTGCATATTGCCACTAGGAAGAATCTTCTTACAAGAACACTATGAAAGAGGAGAAGAAAATAGAGGAGAAAAGGGGAAAGTACGGTGGTGAGGCAGAAAGCAGATGCAAATGGTGTACATGTATTACCCACCGAAATATTCTGCATCTCAGCTGTAACCAGCGTTACTCTTTGTTGCAAATGTTTCAAGTGGGTGTATGTCAAATGCAAGATTTTCAGCAGGCAACGAAGGGGTGACTTTTCGTAAAAACGAGTCAGAAAGTTGATTACTTTCCATATTAATCCGTTCAGGTAGGCTTCCTGGGGTTTCCTCCATCCAAGGTGTTTCACGGTGTCCTGGCAGCCCCGTGGCTGGGGAATCCCTGGGCTATGGGATAGCACATCCCCGCTCTCGCTTCCACCTTAGATCTGGGAGGCAAAGCACAGTGATTCCCGATAGTTTTAACTTACCCATAAAAAGCAAGATGAGTAATGTATTCCTCTTATTACATATGAAGCTAAATTTTATATAAAAATTACCATCTAATGTAAGAATATGTAATTATTTAGAGGATCTTTCCAAATTAAAAATGCTATCAAAGAGATCTTTATTCAGGTGGTAACTGATACCTTCTTGGAAAAATACAGAAAAATCTCATCTACTTTAATCGTTTATATTATTTTAATTTCTTTGTGTTCTTTGTGAGAAGACTGGTTTCAGAGAAGCTTTACAATTTAATTTGCTGACTCCCACACGCGGCACAGTGCTATTGCCTCACAAATGCAGCAGGTTAATGTGTAACCTGGAGCAAATCAGCCTGTAATAAAAAAAAATGAAACATTTTGTTTTGCTTGAAACCTAATGCTGTTATCTGAGTTACCAGTGAGGGTATCAGAATGTCCTCCACTGTCTTTTTTACTTTTGTATTAGATTTGCCTCCAGTAAGGGGATATAAATAAATTTTATACGTTGGTTCCTAGAAATTAATATCTTTTTAAAAGCCTTCTTTCTGCCACCTGGGCTGCAGTCTATATGAAAATAACTTCTGTAGCTCATGGCAACAGCATTCTAATGGTTCCTAGCCCGTAGTTTGCCCAACAACTTTTAACTGAGAGTTGACATTGTGTTTACCTGATGACAGCTCTTCCTCTCCATTAGCACGCGTGGCAGTCGGCTCGGTGAGAGTGACTCAGTGTTCTTCGTGCATCCTAATGCTGGAGCTGCATCATGTCCTCTTCTTTCAAGGCAGGTAGTTTTCCTTCTTGCATTAGCCACGGTAGCAAAGAGCATGAGGAGGAATCCCCTCCTAGAAAATTAAAGAAGCCTTGCCAGTGTCGTCTTGATGGACAGGAAAGCTGGAAGAGAGCGCTTGAGTCATCACATTTAGTCCTTTGCAGAGACAATCCAAAAGTGCCCGCACACCACCACTGCATTTTCCAGCCCCCTGTAACAAACTTAAAACATCTGTATTTTGCTCCAGGAAGAAAGACGACAACACTAAAGATGTCATCAGTGCCCTCTCTGCAATCGCAGGGCACTTGTCCATGTAACTTCTGGACAATCCTATGGCTGGTCACTGTATGGAGGAATTTCAGTCTCCTCTCCATGGCACTCCTTGGGGGTTTGAGCTGGTAGGAGAATTTCTCCCTGGCTCCAGATATCGTCTCTTGGCTCCCAGAGGGCTCCTAAAACTGTAACGGTCCCAAGTGCAGTTGCACTATTGGCAGCCGTACTGCAGAGGGAGGCAAAATGCTCCTCTTTGCTCCCCCCAGAGCATTATCTCCCTTCCCCGTGCAGACCTACGTACTCCGGTGTTCTCCAGAGACCCAGCTTAATAGACGCTTATGTCCAGAACTGCCATCATTGGCCTTGCCATGCTTACGCATTGCCAAATCTGGCTGGATTTGGACTGTTAATATAACATTTTGTAGACCATCTCAAAGGAAAAAGACACACTTCCATAGCTGCGTTGCCTGTTACGCATGGTTTAAAAATGAAGGACAAGAACTGAGAGTTCTTTAGCATAAGCATTATCATGTATTTGGGGGGAAATAAACTGAATACATTTTGAAAATTTGCAGTCAAGTGGAAAAATAAAATCCTACAGGGGGTATTAAATGACTGCTGTCAAATACTGCGGCATACAAAAAATGGGAGGGCATTGCTATGGAAGTATGCCGTCACCTTGCTGTTTGGAAAAGCAGTCCAACATTTTAATAAATGTTACAGCTCTGGCAGTGGACAGAGTTGTTTCAGTCTAGCAGGGGGCTCGGTTTGCACCTTTTCCCCCAGAAGAAGGGCTGGCGTGAGGGTGTTTTATGCTCTTAAAGTGTCACAAGCCAGACATGGGTGGTGTTGCTTTTGTAGTAGCAGAGAAGAGTGGGAAGAATACTGGAGAAGAGTGGGTGTTGCTTTCGGAAGAGTGTCTGGAGAGCTGCCCGGCAGAAAAGGACCTGAGGGTGTTGGTTGACAGCGGCTGAATGTGAGCCAGCAGTGTGCCCAGGTGGCCAAGGAGGCCAGCAGCGTCCTGGCCTGTACCAGCACTAGTGTGGCCAGCGGGACTGGGGAAGTGACCGTCCCCCTGTACTGGGCACTGGCGAGGCCCCACCTCGAGGGCTGTGTCCAGTTTTGGGGGGCCCCTCGCTCCAGGAAAGACATTGAGGGGCTGGAGCGTGTCCAGAGAAGGGCGACGGAGCTGGTGAGGGGTCTGGAGCACAAGTCTGGTGAGGAGCGGCTGAGGGAGCTGGGGGTGTTCAGCCTGGAGAGAAGGGGGCTGAGGGGAGACCTTCTGGCTCTCTACAGCTCCCTGAAAGGAGGGGGCAGCCAGGGGGGGTCGGGCTCTTCTCCCAAGGAACAGGCCATGGGACAAGAGGAAGCGGCCTCAAGTTGCACCAGGGGAGGTTTAGGATGGATATTAAGAAAAGCTCTTCATGGAAAGGGTTGTCAAGCATTGGAAGAGGCTGCCCAGGGCAGTGGTGGAGTCGCCATCCCTGGAGGTATTTAAAAGGTGTGTAGATGTGGTGCTGAGGGACATGGGGTAGTGGTGGTTTTTGTCAGTGTTGGGTTGATGGTTGGACTCGATGATCTGAAAGGTCCCTTCTAACCTGGGCAGTTCTGTGATTCTATGTTTGCCATGTCTGGGAGGAAAAGGTTGTGCTTAAGTCCCATGATGAGCAGGTCTATGACGCTCAGTCCTAGACCAGACTAGGGACTTGTCTTCTTCCTCCCTCCTTAGGTCTTATATTTCCTTTATATCAATTAAAATTTAGTAGAATTACAGTTTTTCAAATGCTTCATCCCCAGTATTTTACAGATTAAGGCAGATTACATTTCTGCCTTACCGCATTTAACAGTAAGCTGCAGAAAATGAATTTTCTTTTTCGTCTTTATGTGTTGTTTTAATTCAAGTTTTGATAGCTGAATGATGTGCACATTGAGCTTCGGACCAGCAGAAAGGGTCGTGACTGTATCTTGATTGTATTGAGAAATAAGATTTTATCCATATTGTATAATGTAGTGCCATGAACAATGCAGTAGTTCCGTGGAAAAGTAATTACAGCACCTATGTACAAAAATGAAGGTGAATTCTTCCATCTCTTCTGGAATCCCCTTGATGTGCATTGAGGCCGGAGCTCTCATTTTGGCAGTTGAGTTTCTTGTGGTTTTATCACCGTGGTATTAGTTCCAATACATGCCAGCTGCTTATTTTGTTTTGCATTTCTTTTGATTTGAATGAGGGGAAAACAGACATCAGCTCTGAAGGATTTCTTTTGATAAAAAAAACAAAACGCAAAAACCCCAATTCATATTTTCACTGGAGACTCCTGGGTAAATCCAGCCGCCGCCGCTGCTCGACAGTGTATTTTTAACGGCGAGCTCTGTCTCCGCAGGCCTCTGTGGGGGCAGGCACTGTAATACAGGTTTTATGGTTTCCTGGTGGAATCCCACCAAATCTCACAATCCGCTTCCCGTCAGCAAATTCCCAGTTCAGCAGTCTCCATCGCAGGCATTTGCAGAGATCTTTTGAACGCATTTTATTTACCACATGTATTAAAACGCCCACGCAGATGTCACTGTGGGTTTCTCGTGAACACTGTATTTAAAATGTTTAGACTGCGCGTTGCTTGACTGATGGGGTGCAAATGGCTCGTTTTCAGCCATTCTTTCTACCGGTTAGATTGTACCAGTCGCTTTTTTAAAAGTTTAGAGGCAGTAAACAAAGACGCAAAGATTTTCTTGAATGGGTTTCCAAGGATAGATCTAGCTTCTCTCTCTGCTCGAGGGCTGCGCCAGGGGCTGCGATGGCCACTGACTAGTGCTGTCAAATGTACCGAATGTAACGGGGCTAGCGCCGGGCCATAACGATGAATAATTATGACTCTATTTTAAATGGTGTTAATTGATAGAATAAGAAGTCATTGGAAAGGGGATGTTGGACTCACCCGCCAGATGGATTTCCTCAGCAAACCTCTCCTCCTAATGCACCGCCTCCCCCTTCGGCTTCACCCTCTTTGTGGGCTTGGGACCGGTAGTTTCAAATAGCTTTTGCCAAGCAAATGAACGTGTCAAATGGGAGGAGAAAGTTGCAGGTATTCACCTGAAAGTTGGCTCACTGTAACTATTTCTGGTGCGTCCGCAGCGCTGCGTCTCCCCTCCCCATCGCCTGGATCCCGGCATTATTCTCCTTTGAGCTGAGGGGTTAGTGATGTGCCGTTCTTCGGAGTTGAACCTCTCGCCTTGGAAAAGTGGCTGGTGGTTCTCCTGGCAATTCAGGCGTAGAGATTTTCCAACAAGTGCTTCGCCTGTTGCTTCTGCCAAGCCCTGCTGGTATTCCCTTAGATCTACACATCTGTGACAGGCAACTGCTGGTTCTCCCCGCGCTCTTCCTAACACCTTCCTGTGATTTCTCTCTGCCAAAGACCAAGTTGAAGACCGGTGCTGTTTCTTCATTGCCCAACCACCACCGAACATTGCTTACTGTTATTAGCAGTACTACTATCTTTAAAATTAAAACTTCTTAGGACATGAATCCTTGTTTCTTTCTGAAGAGTAGTGGAGTATATAAGTAAAAGTTTGATTTATTTTTTTTTCTTGACCTAGGGATGTCTAGGCACCAGTCTGGCCTTACGATCCTTAACCATGCTTTCTACTGCTTTATTTTTGTTGCAGTAACAGAGATGAAAAGTATATGGTTCTGCAGAGAAAATCCCTCTTTTGTAAAATCCCATAGTGTTCTGACCTCAGAATTTACTGACTAGGCATCAAGTACAGCAGTCAAAGGCAGAAGAAATTGTTTCAGAGGTCTGTAAGCTTTAATTTGATCCCCTTTTGAATTGGCTCCATGTACCAAATCCTTGCTCAAGTCAAGTCCACTCTTTCTTCTTATATGATCTGCGTATGCTCGTGAAAACTAAATACGAATGGTAAGAGAGCTCTTGATTTTTGTAAGTGTCTTGCTCAGAATAATAATGCAGTGCCATGGATTCAAGAGCAGCAGGGACATTTGGGAAGGTTTAAGGATGTTGATACCTATTTAATCTGCGAGAGGATGCTGGGAGTTAGTGTTCGTTTCCACTAGAGAAGGGTACATTTATGGTTTTCTAGAAAATCCCTGGATTGCCTGTTTTCACTATACACTGATAAAGTCTTCAGTTGTTCATTTCACAACTCTCATAACGTGCTGATTTGGAAAATATTTTGTAATATAAGGTAATAAGGTAAACTTTTCAGCAGATTTTTCCCCCCATATAAGTATGTGTATATCTGTGCTGTAGAGATTTAAAATAAAGATGGGGGAGGGGGCAGGAGGAGCCAGCCCAAACCTTTTTGTTCCAGTTTGCATCTGGTCAGCCTCTGGTGATCGTATCCCTGCCTGCCAGGTGTGGATCGAGCATACGCAGGACGGCTTCGGGGGAGGCGCTTGTCTCACAAAAAGTGCTTTTTAAAATTGGTCTTATGTCACTAGCTTGGTCATTGAACCCTACGGGAATTAAGTTACTTTGGAATAATTCTTTTTTATTATTTTTTTTTTTTTAACTTGTGCTTGCAAAGCAACATGGCAGCGGTAGCTCAGGCTGTGCCCAGGGCTGCTGCGCATGGGTTGCTCCTCCACCCAACTCAACCAGCTAAATCGAGCTCGGGGCTGGCTGCGGGACTTGAAAGGGAGAGAAAAAGGCAAACTCCTTTCGTTTACAAAAGTATTTTTTGCATTTCTGAATATCATGACTCTGATCTCTGACCTCCGGCCGAGGCTGAACAGAGGTTGGCCACGTTCAGGAAAGCTGAAGTCCTGTGAAAAACCACAGAAGAGCTTTGTACCCTGTCAGCTTGAAGAGCACGTCTTTTGGTGGGGCTAAGTCAAATGTCTTCATCATCATCACTTCATCATCACTTCATCACTTGAGTCACTTGATCACTTCATGATCATTCACTTCATCATCACTTCAACTGTCTTAACTAATAGCAACATCTTAGGAACTCTTCTGTGTTACTTCACTGTTACTAAATAGGCTTGCCGTAAGTTCTGGCTGTGTTCGTTCATAGATACGCAGTGAATTTTATATTCAGCACACATTGGGATGCTTAATTTTTATTCTGATAAACCAGTTCCACACCTTACATCGGCTCACATCCTTGTGCAGTTCCAGATGTTTTGTCTGTTAAATTTATGCTTGCATGGGAGGTGTAAAGTTTACTCGAAGTATGAAAGTGTTGTTTAATTCTTAGTTTATCTCACACCTTCCAGTTCACATTAAATTATTAGTTTACATATTACTTTGCTGCAATGGAAAAGAGCTCTACTTTGTTACGGAGAGTAGAGTCTAGTTTTAGAGTTATGTATTTGCTTCTGCTGTCATTTTGATGCTTTCCTAGTATGTGATTTTCATATTTTTATATTACTCATGTTTGAAATAATGAATGTTAATGCCAATAAATTGTCACAAACAAAAAATAGAAAAGTTTACAGTTTATTATTGCATTTGTTTGACTAAAGATTTTTTTTTCAGGGTTTAACTTAAAATACCTTTTAATATTGTTAAAGTGTGGCTATAGCAAATTGCCTTTCTGGTTTTCAAGGATTAGCTGATTAGGATGTGGTGAGCTGATCCCTGTTTTGAAGGCTGCCATCGTTGGTAGTCAACGAGCAAAGTGCGTCTTGCTGCCTCCAGCTCTTCATGGACCGCCTTCCCAAGGGACAGTTTGGGCAGACCGGCCTGACCAGTAGTTCTCCAGCTCCAGGCTTGGGATTCCCTGCTAGGAAACTGCATCTCTGTCCCGAGCGTGGGTAGCTGCCAAATTCAGTGGGATTCCTGTGTTAAGCTTTCCTGCGAGGGGCTGCTGGATTGGAGAAGCCCGATTTGTGGATCCCAACAAGTTGGGGTGGGAAGTAGGTGGAGTGGTAAGTAAGACTGCAGGCATTACGGAGGGATGCAAAACCAGAATATTAACCACGTGAATAACCTTACTGGTGAAACTGGCAGATTTGTGTGGATTGTTTTCTTGGAGTTGATTCTTCTGAATTTAAATTATCCTTTTTAGCATCTGTCCTTAGTCATCTTAAGTTGTGTCGGGGAGGTTTAGGATGGATATTAGGAAAAATTTCTTTGCTGAAAGGGTCGTCAAGCATTGGCCCAGGCGGCCCAGGGCAGTGGTGGAGTCGCCATCCCTGGAGAGATTTAAAAGGCGTGTAGACGTGGTGCTGAGGGACACGGGGTAGTGGGGGTTTGGCCAGTGCTGGGATGATGGTTGGACTCGATGATCTGAAAGGTCCCTTCCAACCAGAACGATTCTGATTGTAATTCTATGATTCTGTCTTTTTAAAACTCCTATTACGTTTCAGTATTAAAGCACTACAGTTTGTCAGCATTTTATTTATGCTAAATTTTTAGCTTTGTGAAATCCATAATGAATCCATAATGAACTTCATAATGAGCTACCAGGAAATTAGCAAAACCGAGGGTTTAAAATGATTAGTGTATGTATTGCACGGAAAGATCTGTTTCATGTGGGTGGTGGTGAGGTTGGGCTTGAGTGAAATTTTCAAAAGTAGAACTGTGTTTTTATTAACAAGTATTATAATTGCTCCAGTGTGCCCTACTTACGCCGACTGGTGTGTTGGAGACATGTAACCAGTTAAGTTTAATTATTTGTTGGCAAAATATGACTTTATCCTCGTGGTTAACTTCAGCCAGATCTCCCAACTATTGCTGATATATCTTAGTCTTTCTGCGACAGATTTCCAGATATTTTAACAAGATCTCCTTGAAGTCAAGGGCAACTAGACGTACTGGCTTCCCTCAGGTAAAGAAAGAGTTAAAAATTGGTGCGCCACGAGAAGAATATTGCTGAAAGCACAATAATTTACTCTTTTCAGTTTTGAAAGCAGCGAGCGCAGGGAGGAGAAAATTCATAATGAAAAAGTTGGAATAAAATACATATTAAGCTGTTTTTTTTAAACAAGCTGAATTATTCATGTGAAGCTGAAATCCCACGGAGGGGCTACTGTGAGATTAATAACCCACTCAGCCTTGTTAATGTCACTGGAAGCCCCCCTCGGTAGAATTACTGTCATGTACAATTAGACGAACATTAATCTATATGTTACTGTTTTCTTTAGCAGAAATGACATTCAACTTGTTTGTTTCTGATTCCATTAACTAGATACAATTTTCAGCTAATATCAGACGTAACAGTTCTCAGTTGCTCTTCAAATAAAAAAAAAAATACTTATTCACTGGCCTAGAAACCATTTTGTCCAATTCTTATGTCTAAACACACCAACATAGGAGCTAATGTCTTCCAGATGTGCTTCTCACATGGGGGACTTAGAGAAAAATCAGCTTCAGTCCAAGTTTCCATTCTCCAAAGTTCAGGAACAAATCCATCTTACAACCAAGACTGCTCACCACTGGAAGCGCTCTTTGGAGTTGTGAAGCCTCAGAGGTGTCCTGGTTTGAGGTTTTCAGATGTTCATGTTTGAGATTTTGGTGGCGGTTTTGATTCACCACAGAAAAATTGTCCGGTATCCTCGGTGACTTTGTAATATGATGCAAGAACAGAGGGAACTGTAGTTGCTTAATCTTCTTGACACAGGCTGGTCTTGTTGTTGTGCGCCAAATAAGGGATGGTTCCGTGGTCCATATTGCCCTCTGCTACATTTATGCACATCAATGACTTTGACATATAGCATGACTTACCTTCTATGTGACATATAGCATGACTTACCGTCTATGTCACCCGTAATGTTAAGTCATCTGTTGCAGAATAGAATCTGATACACCCTAGAGACTGGAGGAATGAAAACCTTGATGAAGCTCAGTTTCCCATTGTTCAAAACAAGATGGTTTTCACACCAGCTGCTTCCCGGTATATGTATTTTCTGTGACAACTGGGGCAATTTTCTGTCTCAGCAGGTAGATTGTGTCTCTGCAGCACGTAGAGCTCTATACAGCCGTTGTTTAGGAGGAGCTGAAGAGGCAGAGGCATGATATTAGGATCCAACACAACTCTAAGTAAGTGGATCTTTTCTCCCTGAACAGTAGGGGTTGAGCTGCACTTCTAACGAAGCATTTCTTAGGCAGGCAGAGAAGTGTCATTTATCAGCCCTGAATTGCCTCATTTAGGGGACGAGATCCATCTCTGAATTTTCTGCTGTTGTGTCAGTTGCTTTCAGAATAGAGAGAGAATTTAATATCTAACCTGCTCTTTGGGGAAAAGTAGCGATACATTGCACATACTGCAGCAATAATTTGTATTTCAGCTGGCCAGCCTTTCTGCGGTTGGAAGCGGGGGGCTGGGGGTGTACGCGTAACACCCAACCACTCACACCTTGACATTTGAAAAGGTCATTGCTTTTGAGTTAACCACCGCTTCTTGCTTCAAGCAGTGGGATCCTGACACGCCGTACATACAAGAGTGTTGTAACGTGAACGGAGAAGGGCGTTTCACAAGTGCCTGTTTATGATGATTGCAGACCGTGCTAAATCTGCGTGGCTTTGTGGCAGTTCGGGGCTGTACATTTGCTGTTGATCATGAAAACATTGGTAACAGTTCTGCGATGACACACTGTTCTTCAATTGCTGCATGAATAATAGAGAAGCACCAAAAATGCAGGAGACGCTGGGCTGCGTGTTGTCTCTGTTGGAGTCCTTCAGCCTTTTCCTTCGAAGGCAGGCACAAAGCACGCCCGACTGGAGAAGGGAGAGGATGTATTCGTCTCAAATCAACTTAAATAGAAAGGCGAGTAGTGCTTATCTTGCCAGTAGTGGCTTCAGTCCACAAGTAGGACACCTTGCTCAGCCTGGTCGTACCTATTCTATTTGTAATGTCAACGTGACTCTAAGTCCTGGTCTTTAATAGAATGAGCTTCTGTAGAAGTAAAGGGAAGATGGCCTCCCAGCTCCCCATCGGAAAGATAATGAGATTTCTTTCCAGGCTGTCTGTGTTAACTTGTATATTATGGTAGTTTTACTCATCTGAAACAGTTTCGGACTTACAGACGCAGTAGACTCCGTAACTTTTCCAAGCAGGCCACAGTAGGATCTTCAATGGGATGTTCATCATCTTCTTTTTCCCATTATGATGTTTTCTGCCCAAAAGGCTGTTTATATTTTGTCCTAAATATATGACAGAACTAATTCCTGCTGAATAGAAATACCAGCTTTACTGTCGTTTGTGGTAACATCTGGGGGTCCTCTGTGAAAACACACGTACCTCCCAAATCCAAACCACCACGGTCTTACCTTGCTGACTCAGCAGCCGTGTCTGCATACGCACGTCTATTTCTGTGTGATAACATGAAGTGAAGTTTAGACTGGAGTCTCTTTTTCTCTTCTTGCCGTCCCCACCTCCCATTACTTCATATTCTCTTTTTTCCCCCAGTACTTGCCCAGTAACTGACCCCACCATAGGTTGCCCACTCCAGTCTGACCGACTAGCTGCTTCTGATTTGGTGTGAATCATTTCAGGGCATATGTTCCAGTTACAGCACAATAGTTTCCTTTTAAAGTATAATAAGAGTATAAATCAGTAATAAGAAAGTACCGTATTTCAGTACAGCGCTTTACATTTCCAAATGGTGACTTGAGATTCATCCCTGTATTGACTCTTCTCTGTAGCTGTGATTCTTCTTGGGGCAGTGCTTTGGTCATGAAGAGATGAAAACCCTGTTTCAGCAAGAAACTTAAGCACATATTCAACATTAAGCACAACGATCTTTATCCATAGAAGCATTCAAATTCCCTTCCCTGTGATTTACCTCTGTTTGTTCAACTGATTCAACTCACAAGTGTCACGATGCTTCCTTTTATTGAAAATCGCTCTATTTATTGTGGAAAAAAACCCTGCAGTGTAATGTTTAATCAAAAAGACGTGATGGGCAGAGAATAAATCTTTCTCATTTTAAAACATTTATACAAGGAAAAGGAAAATCTATCAGAAGCAAGTGAGAGAATCTCCAGAGAATGGCAAATACCAGTTAAGGGCTGCGAAAGAGTTTCACTCCCAGGTTCAGTTTTGCTGTGTGAAACATGAAGTTATAATTTTGTAAATCTCGTTTTTAATGATCCAGTTCCCCCAAGGAGCCTAGTACTAGAATTTAACAGAAATAACCTTTTGATACATTATAATCTGTCCAGTTCGTAGCAAAAATACCCTACGATTTCTACAAGTCTAAAAATTAACAAGAGAGTTAGGGATTGATATAAAACTACAGATTTGTGGAATAAATAATTCTACAATTCTTTAGAACTTCTTTTTTAGGAAAAAATATCAATTTCACAGTAGAATTTAACACAAGTCTTTTCCATGTATATTTTCAGATTATTTTTTTTTTTTTGTCGAATTCAATTGGCATCTTTTTAATTGAAACGATATAGAGATTTTCTACGGGAAAAACATTGAATCGTAGGCAGAACAGAATCGTCCGCTCTATTTTAAACTAAACTACCCAGTTCCTTTTAACCAAGTTCCTCAGGCCATATTTATATTTCTCCTGAAAGGATCCAGCTACTCTCTCTGATGTCAGGATTTTGATTCTTGAGCTGTTTTCCCGTTGTGGCTGGGTCTGCTGGGAGCGCAGCGCTGGGGCTGCAGAGCGCATGCAGGCGTTTACCTTCGGTTCTGCTGGGGAAGGTCGTGCCGGCGAACAGCCAGAGCAGTTGACTCTTTGAGCCTTTCTGTATTCTGGCTCCTGGACAGTTATAGCACAGAATAGAATCATTTCAGTTGGAAAAAACATTTAAGATCATCGAGTCCAACCTTCAACCCAGCACTGCCCAAAGCCCCACCACCCCGTGTCCCTCAGCACCACGTCTGCCTGGCTTTTAAACCCCTCCAGGGATGGCGACTCCACCACTGCCATGGGCAGCCTGGGCCAAGGCTTGACAGCCCTTTCCATGAAGAAATTTTTCCTGATATCCATCCAAAACCTCCCCTGGTGCAACTTGAGGCCATGTCTTTATATTTATGGATATAAAGATTTGGAAAGTGGACGTTGTGAAGACCAGGACACGCGTGTTTCTTGATCCCGCTGGCTGAAGCAACCAAGCTCTTGCTGACACTTGTACGAGTGGATCTCCGCTGGTCCAGCATCTTCCTGGGGTGTGAGAAAGCTTTTTACTCCAGACTACAAAAACTTTACAGCTAATCCGATCAATCAAGCAACATTATGTTGAGTTTTATACAGTAGTTTATTGTAGAGCAAACAGTATTTGGCTACAAGTTGGTGCTAACGATAGAGGAAAGTACTGCCAAGGTACAGGCAGGTGGTGGTAGTGACAGTCCTTCAGCCTTTGTGGCCAAATGTTGTTTACAACTGGGCTAACAGCAGCACCTTGATGGCCATTCAAGTTCTTAAAGGCTCCTAAATGAATAAATGTTACCTCTTGATTGTTTCGGGTTTGTCACTTCAAGGTTTTCTTTTAATCCTGCTGCAGACTACAGCTAAATCCAAATCTACCAAATTCTTTTAAATGGGCAAGCAGTTATATTTCTCAGCGTAATTCAATGGGTTTATTGTTTTGGTCGATATGAAGACTTGCTACTCCAATAATTGAGATAAGTGGGTTTTCATTCTGTTCTATTGCTAATAAAATAGTTGCGATTTAACATCTTGCTGGCTCAAAATAGCTAGACCTTGGGCCTAATTGCAGAGTTTTCTTTTGCTTAAGATTGTGTGCGATGGAGGTTGAAAGGGTTTGTTTCCAAGGAAACAAATGCACTGCACTTGCCTTGCATCAAATGTTTCCTGTAAGAAAATGCCATAACTAGGCTCCTGGGAGAGGAAAGTGTCGGGAGGTAACGGCGGCCTGTGCGGAGCCTTTTTCTAAAAACATCTGGCTTCGTGTTCTCCTGAAACTGGGAGTGTGTTTCTCAAATCGCTGTTTGGGTGCCTGAAAAAAGCCGTGTAGTGTCAGCATCCTAATTCTGGCGTCTCAGGCTTTGTCACCCCGGCTCCGCGGGGTTTCTTTTGTGCAGGTGTCATAATTGCTCCTCAAAGAATATGCAGTGCTATAGGAGCATCCTTTACAGTTAAAATAATACACCCACTGTTTTATATTGCAGCTCTACTTTTACGTGTGGCTTTTGTTTTCCATATTAGATAAAGAAAGTCAACATAGTTTAGGTAGACATATTTTTGGCGGGTTTATGTGTTGCTGCTGTCAGGTGCACAAAAGTCTGCCTTTAGCACAGGCGATGTGAAAAAGGGCCGAGGAGTGCAGGGGGGAGATGCTTCCCGATTTCTTGCCCTTTTCTTGGAAATTTGGTTTTGTCAGGGAAATGGGAGCAGTAAAAAATGGGTTGGAAATGGTAGCAATGGGCAAATAAATTGGAGAGAGTCCGGATGCCAAAGTCCAAAAGTTGGGGTTTTTTTTGTGTATGTGTGTGTGGGTTTTTTACATGGAAACATGTAAGAAGAGCGTGCCTTCTCCCTGTTCCTGAGATAGTGATATTTAGAGGGGAGGGAATGTAAGTGATAAGGACTAACAGTTAAATATATACACTCACGAAGCCAGGCTGCGACGTGGACTATTCTGAGATGCATGAGTAACTCTCTCGAAGGACTTAAACCTCTTCACGAAATCTGTTCTGGGAATCGTATTTTTTCATCATATACCATGGGTCATCCAGAAAGTGAGGCAAGAGCAGCCCGTAGAAAACAGGACTGAAGACGGTGGGAAAGGCTCTTCTAAGGGCACCTCTTTGCCGAGAGACTTTGTGCAGAGCAAATCTGTCCTTCTTACCAGGTCCTGGACTAGACAGGGCTGAAACACCCCATTTTAGCCCTGGTGTCTTTAGAAACTGTTTGTTTCTACCTACAGTGTTCAACGGCACCATCAAGCCAGATTAATCAGCTTTATCTATTTGAAATTAATATGTTATGTATGTATTACATTACGTGCAATGTCATTTCTTTTTCAAAATGTTGTTATAATGCCCAAGTTCAGTAAAATAGATGTATGTTTTCTGTGGGGCTTTGACAGAGCTCTCACTCTTGAAAAGCGAGATCCCCAGTTTCCTGCAAAGCAAAACTCGGAAATTTCACCTAGTTCAGAGAGAGCGACGCTTTGGGGATTGTTAAATCCCGAGTCTAATCCCCTGGGAGAAGCGGCGCTTCCAACGATGGCGGGAGAGAGGCGTGTGGGTGCTGTAACACGCACCGGCATCGCCCGAGGCTGCCGTGCCCTGGGAGTTAGATGCTTTCCCACTGCTGGTAATAATGGCAGGAAAAGGAGCGTTATCTGGGCAAACGCTTTCTGTACTGCGACGTGCACCTCCAAATGACAGGCGGGTACGCGTGCTCCCGTGAAGCCCATCCTCATGACGCTGTCTTTGAAAGTGCTCTGCCTGGAGCAAAAGCAGATATTCCCTCAAATTCTGTCTGGGTATACCTGTTCTCTAATTAAGTTCAACCCGGGCAGTAAACTTAGAAAATAAAACAAGAAAAATGACTTGAAGAAGTCCTTTCCCTTCCCGTGTGCTTCTTTATGTCCACGTTTCTTTACGTTTCTGTTCCGCAAAGCTGGTTTCCCACCAGGGAAGATGAGAGAGATGGATTCCTGATGTATGTGCCTTGAGACTAATGGTGCTGTGTACTCAGTGAGAACAAAATACAAGAGTTAGCCACGGAAGTGACAAGATGTGTTGCTAAATACACAGGAAGAGCAGGTTTGCAAAGGGCACATCATTTTTATTCAACCCCATTTCAGCTCATCGGTGTTGATGCTGCACTGCATTTGAGATCTCTTTGCAGGGCGATCCCAATGGAAAAGTGTTCGGATGGATGTTTAACTATCCGTCTGGCTCGCACGTGCATTAGTTTAAAGGCCACAGGATAGCACGAGAATTTGTAAAAGATGAGGATTGTATAAAACCAGTAAATGTTGTGGACATGAAGCTGTTATCTCCTTGATATAGCTTCCGAGCATGTTTCTTCGTGTTCGCAAACAATCTTGTTAAACTAGGGTTAATATTTTCTCATTTTCACCTTGCTTGGCCACTGAAGGATTTGTCTGGGGTTCCCGTGGTCACCTGTGCTTAAGGGTTTGCAATTTTATCATACAATCACAGAATCACAGAATGGTTTGGGTTGGAAGGGACCTTAAAGGCCACCCAGTGGCACCCCCTGCCCTGGGCAGGGACACCTCCCACCAGCCCAGGTTGCTCCAAGCCCCGTCCAACCTGGCCTTGAACCCCTCCAGGGATGGGGCAGCCACAGCTTCTCTGGGCAACCTGGGCTAGGGGCTCACCCCCCTCACAGCCAACAATTTCTGCCTCACATCTCATCTCAGTCTCCCCTCTTGCAGTGTAAAACCCTTCCCCCTCGTCCCATGGCTCCCCTCCCTGCTCCAGAGTCCCTCCCCAGCTTTCCTGGAGCCCCTTTAGGGACTGGCAGGGGCTGGAAGGTCTCCCCGGAGCCTTCTCTTCTCCAGGCTGAACCCCCCCAGCTCTCTCAGCCTGTCCTCCCAGCAGAGGGGCTCCAGCCCTCCCAGCATCTCCGGGGCCTCCTCTGGCCCCGCTCCAACAGCTCCGTGTCCTTCTGCTGTTGGTGCCCCAGGGCTGGCGGCAGCGCTGCAGGGGGAGAACAGCAGAGAACCAGGAACAGAGACTGCAGTTCAGCCAATATAGCAAAAAATGTCCTGCGCTCAACAAACCACCACCACTTCTGTCATGCCCTCAGGTGAAGGAGATTTAAAACCGGAGTCCAGCGGTGCCAGGAGCACGAGATGAGGTAGAAGTACCCACAGCAGGTCTAAGCCACCCTGGAGCTCACCCGCCTTGGACCAGGTTCAGAGGGAATCATTGCCATGTGCTGTCTGTATTTCACAGCGTGCTGCGCTCTCTGACAGGCATTTAGTGACAAAGCATGACTTAGTTTGTATAGCTAACTCTGGGAAATGTTCTGCTATAATGATGGCACATTCACTGGATTCAAATTATTTAAAAATTATTATTGTTCTGATTTTTCAGAGTTTTAGCATGCCAAAGTCTTCTAGCTTGGATGAATGCATAGAGGAATGCATGTTATTCTGCTGCTGGAAGTTAAAATGAGAGTGATTTCAATATGAAAAAATAACTATTGTCAATATAAGCTACTTCTTTGTTACAGAAATATCATTGAGAGGGAAGTCTAGGACAAGAGGAACCCGCCTCCAGTTGCACCGGGGGGGTTAGGATGGATATCAGGAAAAATTTCTTCATGGAAAGGGTTGTCAAGCCTTGGCCCAGGCTGCCCAGGGCAGTGGTGGAGTCGCCATCCCTGGAGGGGTTTAAAAGCCGGGCAGACGCGGTGCTGAGGGACACGGGGTGGTGGGGGTTTGGGCAGTGCTGGGTTAACAGTTGGACTTGATGATCTTAAGGGTCCCTTCCAACCTAGACAATTCCATGGTTCTGTGATTCTAAGTTTCAATATGCCAAGGAAATGATGTATTCAACAAAATCTTAACATTGGTAAGTTTTGCAATATTGTCTTAGCTTTTTTTAGTTTTCAGAAGGGGTCTGAGAAACTCCGGATTCCCTGCTTTTCAGGGTTTAAGATACTGTATTGTCGTCTTCAGAGTGAAAACCAGGGACTGTAAGATCTGTAGAAGGTAGATAAAGAGCCTTGTCCCTCGACTCGTAGGTGAGATCATCCTCTCTGACCTGCCCCTACTTGGTTGCACGTGGTTTCTGGACGGCGCACAGTGCCCGTGTTCCCTCTTTCTGTTTGACTGCGGTGAGGATGTGACGCCTGGAGCTGGGTGTGGGGGAGAGTGGCTGTGCTGGGACCAGCCTGCTCTCAGGAGCTGCTGATGGCCATTTCATCTCCAAAAAAGTGCTAAATGGTCAATTTGCAACGATTTGGAAGCCCCTCCTCGTGGGGTTCACTTGGGATCGTCATGGCCAGTGGTGGATGTGAAAGTCTTGCTTGCAAGTGAGGAAAGAGATGGAGGATGTGATTGCATTTCCCTGTCTGCTCTGGAGCTTCTTCCTTGTCATGAAATCAGATGTAATAGAAAATATTTTAAAATATTTTTCACGCAGATGGATTTGTACTCAAAGGAAATTGAGAGCATGATGGGGGAGTTAACATTACGGGAGAGAGCAGAAAGGAGCAATCTGAGTGCCTGAGGAAGCTGCTGCTTTCCCTCGTCTCCTGTCAGGAAATAGCTCCTTAAGTACTGCACTCCGAAATTGTCATCTGCTTGTTTTAACGCAAAATGCCATCATGTAAAAATACCCCTTCTTCAGTCAAGGAGATATGAAAGCTAATGCTCACGAAAACTACAGCTTAAAGGGTTGAAGATACACCCCCCTCAAAAAAAAAAAAAGCAGCGTTGAGGGTTATAAGTCATAATATTATGACCTATGTTAAAGAGGCAATTATTTTTTTCACGTAGAAATCGGTGCTGTAGGTGAGGTCTAGGGAAGCCAGCAAAGCTCGTTGCTGCGGAGCATCTTCCCACCCGCCACCCTGCTCCTCCTGCTGTATCGCGTCTAGAAATCCAGTCCTTTACGTAGGTACCTAAATTTGAGTCCAGCTTTAGATGCTCGAGTCGGAAAACACCAGGGCCACGTCAGAGCCCAGGGCGGTGTTTCTGGGGGTTTGTTACTCATCCAGAAGACGTCCAGCCTGGTGTGGGGCTTGGATTTTCTTCCCGGCCTGCGGCAGGGAGTGGGAAGATGGAAGAACGCACCGGCGTCGGGCGTTGGTTCGGCATCTGCTTTTCCAGATGGCTTCACCGATGGAGGGGGGACCCAGAGTCACGGCTTGGAAAGCTTGGGAAGCCTCACGATGCTCAATACGTTACCGCCCGACTACTCTGAGATGCCTCATCTCTGATTATTAGTCTGCCTACAGGTGATGATATTCTGATGTGCAAGGGATTACAGCACTTTTTCACTTCATTTAATTTCATCCAGAAAGCAGCCATCGGCGTGTTTCTTCCCTAACCCAGGTAATAGGGCAACTCTGTCTCCAAAGAAGTAGAGCCTCAAGAGCAAATACATTCCATCCGAGGCATAAAGCTCCTTTTGAAAAATGTGTGGTCGTTTCTGTTTCCCTCGGATAAATGGTGCTCGGGTTTGGTTTAGTCGCCCCGCGCGCTGCGGCGGGAACGCGCATCCCCTGCAGCACCTCTTCCGCAAATGGGTTTGCGAAAGCTGTAGAGGTTGGAAGTAGCCAAAGTGGAACATAAAATTAAAGCTCCCTAAAGATGCGGTAAAACTGTAGCTCCAAATATAATCCAGCTGGAAACCTGCTCCGTGCTTGCACTCCTTCTGTATAGCAGCACATTCCCAGCACTGAGGTTCTGGTGTGCTCTCACCAAAAATGTGCATTCTAAAGATGTCATCGTATATGCTGTTGACATAAAATAGAGAAAAACTCTCCCACTAATTAATGGCAAGCTAAGTCGGTACTGAGACCCCTTGGAGATGGTTATGAAGAACGTGGTGCTCGGTATTCACAAACCAGCTGCCGTTGTTGATTCATTATGTTATTTTCTGTTGGAAACTTTTCAGAACCGTTTGCTGGGAAGTTGCAGGGTGGATTGAGTATCAGCAAGCTGATTTTCCGTTTTGGTTTTTTTTTTTCCCTTTTTTTTTTTCCATTTCCTCTGTTTCCTGTACAGGCTTTTTCTGACTTTTTCCCACTTACCTATATGAGTCTGGTGCGTCGTAGGTGGCTCGCGGGGCGCCGGGTCCTGTGGGATGGTGCCAGAGCCTGCAGTGCAGGAGGGGATGCCCCACGCGTCGCTCTGCGCCCGGGGCGGTGCCGGCGGCAGCGGGCAGAGAGGTTTGGGGGTTTCTCTGAGGGAAACGGCCGCGCTTTGTTCTGAAGGCAAACACGATCTCTCGGATTTAGAATCATGGAATCGTTTTGATGGAGAGAGACCTTTAAGATCACTGAGTCCAACCATCAACCCAACACTGCCAAGTCCACCACTACCCCGTGTCCCTCAGCACCGCGTCTGCCCAGCTTTTAAGTACCCCCAGGGATGGCAACTCCACCACTGCCCTGGGCAGCCTGGGCCAAGGCTTGGCAAGCCTTTCAGCAAAGAAATTTTTCCTGATATCCAATCTAAATTCAGCCCCTTTTGTGTAAATGGTTTGCTTTGAAATGCCTCCTCTTCCACGTTAAGTTGCTTGGCTTGAATGTTACCCGTTTGAAAATACCGTTTTATTTATGGGAAGAGGGAAAGAGGGGAAGGAAGGTGTTGGTGAGAAAGGTGAAGGTGATGTATCTGTTTTGAAAAGATGAATCGTCCGGGAGGGCACTTTGTTTTTGCATTTGTGTAGGAGAGATTTGGTGTATATTGACAGCATCGCTCCAGAAGCTGAAGTTTCCTGATGCCAAATGACTTTTAATGGTACCACTTTTGGAAAACAGAAAGTGCTTGTGCCACCTCCTGCCTGCATTGTCCAGAGCTCCACAGATCGAGTTTAACGTGAGTGTAAGACGATGAGAGGGAGCCCATCTCTCACGTCCAGCACCTTGTGAACACCCGTCGCACCAGTGTAGGGGCTGCACCAGCGTCAGAGCGAGGAAAAACCAGCCTTGGAGTCTTGAGTTGACAATTAAACGGAGTCATCTGCATTGGCAAGAGATTTCTGTGAGTTTGTCCCTGATGAACACGTACCTGTAACGATGCTTGCTACTTCCTGCGGTCCAACACTTGGCTTCTCTTAGGCTTGTCTTCCTGCGAGGTCTTTGGCGTACGCGTTTTGCAGAAGACTCTGCAAGAGATCCAGGTGGGGTTTTGGAGCTGGTAATTTCCTGGCACACCAAATCACCTGCAGGTTTCAAGTCAGCTTCCAGCAGGTATAGCTTATTATTTGGTGAAGAGAACTCCAAACTTCAAGAAAAATAGATTATCTTAAAATTATGTTTAATGAGCTGATTATTTTGAATGGGTGTATGTTTTTGTCCTGCTTTGAGGCCAGCCCAGCCTGAACCATGACAGATTTATGGTTGCGTTTCTTAAATAAGTATATTTTTCAGTATTGGTTGGTGATATTTCAGTGGTTGATAAGGTAATGTTCCTGCAGCTCTTGGGTCGGTTCCTCGGCGGCCTATTTAAGAGAAAGAAGAGAATTTGAATTGCAAATGAGTATTTCATCATTATGACTCAGTGTGGCCAGAAAGAAAGAATGAATGAAAAGCTTCTGCCTGGCCGAGCGGCGGGTTTGGTGCACAAGCAATCGCATCCCTTCCAAATCAATAGAGAGCTTTGTACTCCCCAAAGCAGCCTGTGGCAGCGGCATGTGACAAAAAAAACCCCAACAATATAAACATTTGCGAAAGGGTTGGTACCGCTCTGCAAAACAGCTAATAAAACACCGGGCAGGAGCGTTAGAGCAGAAGTTCGGTTCTGAGTGGTTTTCATGCTTTTTGATTATAAGCTAGGAAGTTTGCATGTTATCCTGATTATTCCGCTATGAACAATGAGGAGGAAGACGAAATATTCTTCTAAACACGTTTAGTATTTTATTTATTTATCTGGGGTGAAACCCCCAATATGCTCTTGCATCGATATACGGCCTTTAATCCGGCAAGAGATAGCATCAAATGCGCGTATTTTTACCAGTCTGCCGGCGCGTCTGGTTTGCCTCAAGATATCCAAAACATCAGCTGATTTTTTTGCAGGCTGCTGTGTCTGTGCCTTTCGAGGACAGAGAACATTCCTGAGCCGTCACAGCAACCTGCTGTTGATTGAGGGAATAAAGGTAACGAAGTGCTGAAGGGCCTGGAGTGTTTCAAGCCAGCAGGATAACGACGGGCGAGCTGCGCAATAGCTGCGTTATGTAACTTTGCTGGAAAACATGGAAAAACGCTACGTGCTGGTTTTCTAGCAAATTTTTTTGAAGAGTCTTGTGCGATTTTTCACCAAATATTTGACCTTTCCCCAGGTCCCCCTCCAGAACATCGGCACTGGGGCTGCCAGGATGGACCGCTGGGACTAGGACTCATTAGTAGGGCTTGCAAAGGCCTTTTATCCACTAATTAATAAACATATTAAGTATGTACATGTGGCACCCAATGGATAAAGATCAAAACGAACAATTTGGTGATTTTTTTGGAGTGCGTAGGAGTAGGAGGCAGGGCACTCAGCGGTGCTTAGACCCAGAAGTGAGGTAGAAGTGGGTTCTGATCATAGCCCTGAGAGTTATATTCATTTACGTCGTGTTGATACTGCAATTGCTAGTCTTTCATTTGGGTCTTTAGTGGAGGGTAATTATTCAACTGTCTGAGAAGCTATAGGAGAAAAAAACAGGAGAATGACTTATTATCCTTCCCACCCAGCCACCGTTTGATTACTGCCATGTTCCCTGCAATTATCCACATCAAGTTCAGGATGCTCGGTGAAGGGAAAGGTTGGGAACGTGAAGGGAGAAACTGTACAAACGGGCGCAGGGAGAGCAAACGCAGCATCTCGGTGTGGTGGGCTGGAAAAGAAGCAATAGCGCACGCAAACGTCTGTTGCCAAATTAGCAGGGATTCATTTTGTCTTTTTCACCAAGAAGAATGAGAATAATGTTGAAGGCCAACGTGGCAGTTTCTAGTCGAGAGGGACACGCTGTTTTTTTTTCCCAGGGATGGGGGATGGAGGGCGCAGCCGGTTTAAACCTGGTGGTACTTCAATGTACCAGCCTGAGAGCTGGGGAAAAGCTAAAAGGGCAGAGTATGTGGGGTAAGAGGAGGACATTAAAAAGGAATTTCTTTGAGTCACATGAAATCACAGAATCATAGAATGGCCTAGGTTGGAAGGGACCTTTCAGATCCTCCAGTCCAGCCATCAGCCTAACTCTGACAAAAGCCCTCACTGATCTAAACTGTATCTCTAAGCACTACGTCTACCCGTCTTTTAAATAAATCGTGAGACTTTTCCACTTGCTGGGTGCAGACTTGATGAGAAGCCAGTTGAGCGGTGGGGTGGGAGGTTTTGGGGGGTGACAGCGGTTTGGTGCTCCCCGAGGCCACAGTGTTGGCACGTCCATTGGGAACGGCGCGGAGGCTTGGGTTAAGCGCGTTATGTGAGCTGAATTTCTCTTATTTGACAGCAAATTCAATTTCAGCCTGCCCCATGGGGGGAGTTGCTGGATTTAACTCTCCCACACAGTGTTTTTGATTTATGAAAACCACATGAGGTGCAGCACTGGGTTTGAGATGCTGGGTTTTGCGAGCCTGACTGCAGGCACCAAGCATCTCTAGAAGCAGCCTGTGACGCTGGGCTTTACTTCACAAAAGAAACGGAGGGCACAGTGATCTAGGAATTCCTGAATCAATAAGAAATGCCTGCAGTATCTTCTGAGCCGAGTTTTCAACTGTGTCCAAACCAACGTTCATTTCCAGCATAATAAACATCACTCCTGAAAAAGCAAATTCCCTTTTTTGAAGGCAGTAACAGCAGAATTGACGTCTCTGCTGGCTGCGTGTAAAAATGGCCATTTGTACAGCTACCTGTCGCACCAGCGGTACAGTCCTAGGCTGGGGTTGAAGATGCGCGTATGTCTGTGTATCTGTGTATTTAACTCCATCTGTGTATGTTTGTGGGCCTTTTTCTTATATAAGATGCATAATTCTGTGGTCTGCACGGATTTGAAAGCAAAATTATTCGCCACTGTGTGTAAAACTTGCTCCTTTCAAAACAAATGGACAAATGTGGAGAAGCAGCAAGGCAAACGTGAGGCGCAAACTGCTTGCGTATGGATTATCCGTACTCCACCTTTTACAGGCACACTCACTTTTTATTATACTTTTGATTTATACCTACATTTTTATAAAATGTTTTTAATGTCAGTAAGATAAAATATAGTTTAATGTTTTATCTAAGAGTTACAGGAGAGAAGCACATAGTTCTTCCAGCCTGGGTTTTTTCTTAGCTTTGACCATGTTGGTGCGAACTGTTGAGTTGTGACTCGGCGTGTAATGCCGTTGCCAGTCTGCCCCTTCCTGCGTATTTTGAAATTGGATTTAAGATTATAGAATCACAGAATGGTTTAAGTTGGAAAGGACCTTAAAAATCATCCAGTCCCTGCCTCTGCCCTGGGCAGGGACACCTCCCACCAGCCCAGGTTGCTCCAAGCCCCGTCCAACCTGGCCTTGAACCCCTCCAGGGATGGGGCAGCCACAGCTTCTCTGGGCAACCTGGGCCAGGGGCTCACTGCCCGGACAGATCTTAATTAATAAGCCAGTTACTCATTCCCCTTTCCAGTTTGGACTTAAGTGCAGGGCGGGGTGGTCCGGCAGGTTTCATGTCTGGGTTTACGGATGCTCCTGGAGCCATGGTGTGCGATCCCCGGCTCGTGCCCTGGGCTGCTGGGCTCCACGCCGTCCCCTCCTGCTGCTTTGGGTGCCCTCCTCTCTGCGGGCAGGGCATCGCTTCTGTTACGCGCTGTTATTCATCACTTATGACTGATGAAATGTAAAGTCCATTTATACATCACCTATAGAAAGCCCATTTATCCGTCACCTATAGAAAGCCCATTTATACGTGTTTGCTTATGCATTTGATTTCAGCTGATGATAAAATCCCTTCCTTTTGGTTGTCAAGGTGAAATGTCTCCAGACTTCACCGGGAGGAAAAAAAAATCCAGTAAACGGAAAATTTGCTCCTGTATACTGTGCATTTCCTGACACTGAACCGTGCGTTTCCCCAACAGCAGGAAGCGCAGCCTCATTAGCGTGACCCCCGTCCTTGCCCCCCCGCGTTGGGGCAGACGGAGGAGCTGCCGGGCAGGGATGCGTGGGCAGGTCCCCATTCAGCATTCCTGCACCATTGCGCTGGTGCCGCTGGAAGCAGCAATTCTCCTGCATTTACCCAGCCCTCCCTTTGTCCCTACATCCCCTCCCTGGTCCCCAGCCCTGGCAGCGGCGCCGGCGGCAGCCCCGGTGCGTGGCGGGGGGCTGGCAGCCCAGCCCTGGGCAGCCCACATCCCGTGTGTCGGGAGCTGCTCCCTGCACGGCTCTGTGGTGCCTGTCATCCCACCAGCCACCCCCTGACGTCTCCGTGCACCAGGGAGCTGCGCTGGGTTTGATGTTCAGCGGCGGGATTTAGATGTAAATCTTGTAAAATTCCATTTTATGCGGAGAGACGCGAAGCTGCTCTCCCTCAAAGGCTCCGGGTGAAGTTGCAGCTGCGGCCGTACCTGCTGGGAGGATTTTCCTGCAGGCAGAGCGTTTCTCCGGGCGGGCAGGCGGAGGGAGGGCTGGCGAGGCAGTAGGGATCCCGTCCAGAAAACACAGACCCGTCCCCGAGCGACAGGAGTAACGCGGAGCACGTTCCTGCAGAGTGACCCCTTGCAGGGAGCTTGCGACCCTCCGAAAAGCTTTGCTGTTTCTTCTAGTTTGGTGGGGTGGATAAGCCAGGCCTTTGGGCTTAGAGACCTGCTCCCTCCCGGTCTGTAAACCCCGACCTGGACGGGGACCGGGGTCCCCCCGGAGCTGCCTGCGCCCCCGTCACCCCGGGGACCTCATCCCTCGCATCCGCGGTGCGCAGCGGGTTACGCAGGAGGGACCCGGGAGCGGAGTTCTTCTGCAGCGTCGGGAAACTTTGATTCATCTGCGAAGGTGGTGAATGAAGGAGGGATATGACCTGGAAAGGATAAACAGGAAAATGGGGATGTTTCTCCAGTTTGGAAAAGGTTTGCTTTTTTTTTCCCCTCTGTCTCAGGATCACTGGAAGGGATTATACAAATGAGAGCAGGAAACTGCAGCCGGGGCTCTGCCAGAAATAGATTTTTCTTTTTTTTTCTTCTGATATAAATGAAGAAATATGGGAGTCCGTAGAGGCTGTTCCACAGGCACCCTCACATTTTGATTGCCAAGTCATTTGCATTCGTATATAAAGTGACATCCACCCTGCAATGGGAGTTGACAAGTAATCACAAGGAATAAAAACTCCTGGAAACATCTACGTGCCACTGATACAACTTCAGAAAGACACAAGTTTGGAATAAGCGGAAAATGTACTGAATATTTTCGGACGAGTAGAAGAGAAGTATCATCTTGGAAGATGTTAAATATTAATTTTTTACCTAATCGCCGTCATTCGTGGATTTGGTAAGTATTACTTGGTTTTGTCCGGATCAGGGCAGTTCTGGTGGGCAGAAGACCTCGAAAGCGTGTGATTTTACATTTGCAAAAAGCAGCTGCTGAACAGAAGCATTGATAAGGAGGTACGTGTTCCTCAAGCTGTAAAATTGTCACGGTGCTTGCTGAATATTTGCTTTTCCTCGATCTTTCCTGACGAGATTTTGATCTCACAACGCAGCCTCACGACGCCTAGTAATTAGGGGGAAAGGGGCGTGTGAAAAGGATGGAAGATTTTGTATTGTGCTTCATTATTTTTGTTATCAGGTGTGTAGGAACAATTTTAATTTAAAAAAAATGAGTCACTAAAACGTCTTTTCACTCGGGTGATTTCATGGTGTTACCCCTGTGGTTTCTCAAGTCTGTTGTCAACTACTGTTGGATTTTTAATAAGCAGCCGGAGCTGGCGCCGCTGCCGCTGCTCTGATCTGGGGGTGTCGGGGCAGAGGGAGATGTGAGGGACCTTCGGAGGCGCGTCCCACCGCAGGCCCTCTTTGATAGACTGCACTGAAACAGCTTCCCTTTGGGTAGGTAAAGGTCCGCTCTTGGAATTAGGGTATGAAGTCATTGGATGGCGTGATCTACATGGTGCTATAGTTGCTGGTATTCTGTGTGGTCTATACAGCATGTTGTAAGAATGTAAAATACGGAGAGGATTTGATACTCTAGATATTCAAATATTGTATTCTGTAATCTTACCTATACACATGTATATTCTGCTCTTACATAGAATTTATTCTATGCAATATATAGAATTTATTCTTTGTAATCTCATTATTGCTTATAATGGTTTAACTGTGGCTCCCTCTGCATTAGGCTGTGATGAACCTCTCGCTCAGTACATTAATAAAAATATCGAGGCTCCGAGTCTTTAAGCGGTGCTGTAAAGATACACAAGTTAGCTTTCCTTCCCCAGAGCAGAGTCTGCTCATCGAGAGGAGCCGTGTGTGGTGTTTCAGGGACAGGGGAATGGAAAGGTAAATATTTAGAGAAAAGGAAACGCACATTATTATGTTATCGGAAGACCTCTGGTTAAAGCACATGTTAAGAAAGGAAGAAACGGGGGGCCCCTATAAACGAGGAGGCGGCAAGAAGGGGAAGGAAGGAGGGTCCCACCAGTTGCTGGAGTTCTCCATGCGAGGAGCTGTGTGTCCTCCCTTCCCAAGGACAGGTTCACGTTGGTGTGAGGTTTTCTTAATTAAAAAACCCAACGGTATCTGTCATTACATTGCGTAAACATTAGGGCTGTGTCTTCTGCGCTCAACGAGGCGTTGGTGAATCGATGGACAGCTGAGATGGGAAGGATTGCTTTTTCTCCGCCGCCCTGCAGGGTGGGATGGACGGGGATGCGGGTCTCCCTCCCACTGCCAGCTGTGCGAACACCCTCTGCCCTTCTGCCAGACAGACCTGGTGGCACGTGTCGCCTCCTCTGCTGAGTGCTCAGGAGGACAAAGGGCTCCTACCCAGCCGAAGAGGTCCAGCATGTGCTGCTCGGGTGGGTGGGCTGGTGACTGTGTCGCCTCTCCTGTCCTCCTGTCCTTACTGTGCTCCCTCTGTTCGACTCCTGAATTCACTCCCAAGCAGATGGAATGCTCGCCGAGAAATAAGGACCGTGTAATCAGGGTGTCAAACATACAATTGCACAGTCTCGTGGTTCCAGGCAAGCACGTTACTGGGATTCGTCATCTTTGTACTGAAATACTTCAGCTTGCCTTTCTCCAGGCACACCCGTTTGTCTGCGGCCCTAGAGGGGAGTTCAGGTGGGACATCCAGGCGTGCGTGTTGAAGATCTGAGAAGGGTCTTGACAAGCAGTGGCCACGGGGGTGTCAAAACCTGTACAACATTGCCCCTGCAAAATTGGTGTTGTGCACAAGCCATGGGGGACACGGCGCGGCACCAGCAGGTCAGGCTGGGTGAGCTCAGGAAGGAAGATATGCCTTTGCCCAGCGATGTGCCAGGTCTGAAGGACAGAGATAAGTGGGGAATCCCGTGGCTGCGCCTGACGCAGAGGCAGGTGTTGCTCCGCGTTAGCCCATATTAGACCTATCTTGAAGTTATTACCATGGCTTCCCCTCGATGTTTTGGCAGGCGGAGTTGTTGTTGGATTTAGGAGGTTCCTCTTGAGGAGGAACCTTGGTAAGCTGAGGTAGAGGAATAGAGGTAAGCTAAGATCAGGAGGAGAGGGGTGGGAGGTGTTGATCGATTTGCCAGAGTTACAAATGGAAGGAAGAAGAGAGACCCTGTGCGTTAGTTACGGATGGTGCTAACGCCTGTGCGGAGCAGAGCGTGTCTCGGAAATAAGCGTTTCAGTCGGAGGAAGGAGAAATACATTTCTGCAGTTGGAAGAGCAACATAAGTAATTTCAGCTCGAGGAAGGGTAGAGCTGAAATAAATGCTCAACGGCACCGTGATCCTAAGAGGGAGGGTTGTCAGAGATGGGTCCTGGAGACAGGTGGGGCCATCGGAGCCGATCTAATCAATCAGCGAAGTTTTGGGTAATTTAAAACTACAGCTCAAAGAGACCCTGCCAGTGTATTGATCTACAAAGGAGGGGGTAGGCGTTACCCTCTAAAAATTCACTCAACCTGTGCACAGCTGGAAGTGAACCATATTCTGTGCCCCAGTTCTAGACTGAGTCTTGCTAATCATGACCTTTGTAACTGCCTTCTTCAGAGCATGCGTTGGTGGTGAGATTCGTTAATTACTGTTAGCCATTTGCAGTGTGTCTTCAGGAATTTTGTTCCTCTTCAACAAATTTTTGGTCCTCTTCTGAGCTTCTCTTCCCTCTGTCCCATCACACGTAAGCAAACTCTTCAACTAAATTTTTAAAAAAAGAAAAGTATTGTAGTCATTGGTGGAAGCGTAACTGTTCACTAATCTGAATTATCCAAAATGTATTAATTAAAATAAATCAACCAAGTAACCATTCCCTGACAGGTGGGTATGGAAGTGAACAAACAATTGCTCCATATTGCAAAGGGGTCGTTAAAACCAGACACTAATGATGCGTTTCAGAGAAGCTGTTTAAGTGGTGCAGGCCGGGACCATCCTGGGTGGCCTTTAGGGTTGGAGCACCACATTCTCCACCAGGATGGAGAGAGGAGCTGGTGGCCCCCATCCACACGTGGATGATGTGGGACATCGGTTCTTGCTTTGCGCTGGGCTGAGGGATGCTCTGGCTGGGCTGGGGCTTTGGAAGATGTTGTTTTGGGGACCTGGAAAAGAGGTGTCTGCAGCTGGGAGTGCACCAGGCTGTCAGTTCTTGTGAATGCACGGTGGAGAAATGGGAAACGTCGTGGTCGGTGCTTGTTCATGGGGACATTTTAAAACTCAGGTCTGTCCCCTGCACAAGGGATGCAGAGACTGAACAGCAGCGGCGTTGTGTCAACGGGGCAGCAGAAGCTCTGTCATGAGACAGACCCTTTTTAGCAGGGCCTGTTGTGACAGGACGAGAAACAATGGCTTTAAACTAAAAGAGTTTAAACTAAAAGATTTAAACTAAATACAAAGAAGACTTTTTTACACCGAGGGTGGTGGGACACGGGCCCAGGTTGCCCAGAGAGATGGGAGATGCCCCATCCCTGGAAACATTCAAGGCCAGGTCGATCAACCTGGTCTAGTTGAAGATGTCCCTGCCCGGGGCAGGGGGATGGAACATGGGGGCTTTTAAAGGTCCCTTCCCACCCAAACTATTCTATGATTCTATGAGACAATGAAGTGGTGGCACAAAGCCCCAGGTCTCTGCTTCTGGGATTTCCCAGAGGTGCTCCACAGCCGCAGGTCACTGTGGAAGCTGCTCTTGGCGTGTCGTTGTAGCAGTACTGAAATATGAACGTATTTATGATAGGGGCGACAACCACAGGGTGCAAAACACCCTGCCGTTAACTCTTTCAACTCACTTGATTCAAGCGGAGGTGGTTGCAGTCGGATATGAGGCTGGAAGTGTTTTCCATAACGTGGTACCATAAATACTGACTGTGATTTTTAAATTGAGATTTGAAGTACTCACGTTTTGGCCTGGGAGTTAATACTCTCCAATATCGTCGGTAAAAATCTGCTCTACCTTCAAGTTATCTTGCTTTTGTGGGGCTTAGCTGTAACTTTAGACATACTTAAAACATTTTGGTTGTCTTCATGTATTAATTCCGTAGCCTTCTATAAATAGGCGGTATCTTCAACAAAGGAATGATTTATATGCAGAGGGTAGGTTTGAGAGACATAACTCAGCAATCTGTAGGCACAATTTAGAAAGAGAAAGCCAAATATTTCTCTTGTGCTCACAAATGGCTGTAGGAAGCATAAAGAATACGCTGTTGAAATGTGTCTGCAGCGAAGACAATGCCTGGCTGAAAGGGGATTTTGAACAATAAAATAATGGGGATTTAATTGGGTCTGAGCAGCGCAGCGTTTGCTTTCCCGGTTTGAGAAGCTGGGTACGGAGGGACGCTGGGGGAGCAGCGGGGCTTGGTATTTAGTGACCTTTCCCTTCTCTTCATGCCATATCTTTTCAAGTCGTTTCTGGCTCTATTCGCGCTGGTCTTGCAGGGCAGAAGATAAGAGCTAGAGCATTTGAGGCTGCTCTTGTGACACTTACATTATCATATTTACATTAATTATCTTGACTTCCAGCGAAATAATCTGTGTGACTTTCTTTGGATGGGAAACTTTTGAGCCAAGTTCATGTATGTCTCTATCTGTCATGCACGTGAAGTTATTTTTTGAGTCTCTTCCTCCTCCTCCTTGTTGACTCGTCTAAGACGCAGAGGTCTCGGTCCTTACTCGATGCAGACCCCCCTCGCTGTGTCCGTCCCCTCCGCAGACCGGGGGGAGCCTGGATGGAGGAGCTGCCCTGGTAGCTCAGCAGATGCTGCTCCCCAGCCTGGCTTTGGTGGGTCTCCCGAGAACACCTTTTGCTTTAGGTGGCATCCAGAGATGACCAGGACGTGACGACTTTCTTGTGTGAGTCCAGGTTCTCCTTGACTGCTTTTACAGGGGAAGGCGGTGGTCTTCACCCTGATGAGGGGGGGTACCATTGGGCGCTCCAAAGGCTGCTGATTAGCTTCCCTGCTCTTCAGCCTCTAAGTGTGCTTCTGCGTCTCTGATTCTCGTACTTCCCTCATCACCAGTGCGTATAAACTTGAGAGATTATTTTTAATAGTGCTACTGAGAGTTAAGACAGTTTTATTTCTTCCTACTTGATACGCCCCCCCACTTCCCCACTCTTGCGGGGAACCCCCCACTAGGGGAGGGGAAGACCTCATCCTGGCCACCACCACATTTCCACCAGCGATACCCGTTCCTCCCAGCATCTCCCGCTCACGTGCCCTGTGGTGGCGTTGGAGATGGTGTCTGGCTCTTCAGACGAGCGTGGCGCAGGGCGGCGCCGTGCCGTACCGTGCTCACGCAGCCAGATTTAATACCTCGGCCGAGAAGGGCTGGAGGAACTGGGACGATTCCTTCGTAAACCGCAGCTGCTGTGAAATGAGCGCATGCGGCTTCACAGCGTACAGCAGTAATTCATCAAGATCAAATAGCACGGGGTGATTTCTTATTGAGCGTGTTTTCATTTTTAACAGTTAGATTGATGGTATTAACACATTTTCATATGCTTTCCTTAAAAAAAAAGCTAAAAAAGAAACTGCTATTAAAGGCTTGCAGCCATTTTATTTCGTAGAATTTCTAGTAAGCGCTGCATAAAAAAGCAGCAGAACCATGCAAGTAATCAGGGAAGGGGGGGAACATATCCTGTAAAATGATTACTAAATCCCTTTATAAGCCAAGCAACAATTTTGTTACTTTGGAATTTTGTTTTTTCTTCAAAAAATTAAACTTCCAGAATTTAGTGAAGAGCTCTAGCGCTTCAGTCCATTTGCTGTCTGCAGTTTTCAATGCCGTTTTCATTGTTCATTGTCGTGAACAAGAAAGAGACTCTTCTCCCCGTCGAAGGGGGGAGCGTTTGCCGTGGCAAAGGCCGAAGCGGCTCTGCGGTGCCGGGCGCGTGATGGATGGAGCTGCCTGCGCCGTCGCCCTGCGAGGAGCCGCCGGCTCACGGGGCTCGCGTTTCGCTCCCCCATTGACGTCACCGGGAGGTTTCAAACCAGCCCGGTCTGTCTAGTAATCTTGCAGAGAAAGGAAATAATGAAAAACCAGGACGGCTGATTCCTCGCGCAGCAGTGGCAGGCGCTGCTGGGGTTTTTTTGGGCGTCAGGAATCCTTCTCTTTTTAAGAATTGTTTTGGGTTTTTTTTTACCGTTTTCGTAGCTAAATGTAGAGAAGCGTTTTTAAGAAAGCGGCCGCAGCATCGCAAAGTGATTCTAAAGATGCAAACGAGGGCTCTGGGGGCAAGAGAGTGACATTTCCGAGAAGTCGCTGCCTGCCGTGTCCTGAGGCCAGCCTGGGACGCGGGCCGGGTGCCCGGGGGTGCGCGAGCTCTCCCGCCGGAGCAGTATGCGTTTACAGGGGGGCATCCCTGGCAGCTAATTCACGAGAATAAAAATGAGTTTTTTTCTCCCGGAAAACCTTTCCTGTTGTGTTCTATTGTCACATCCTTTATCTTGTTAGTATTTAAAGAAATAAACCCGCAATCGTAGTAAGCGTCAGGGATCGGGTGCGATGGATTGAACAAAGACTGTGGGGAGAACGGGGGGGCTGGCGGGGGGGGCGCAGGAGAAGACCTGCTGTTGTTTACCTGCTGCACACACCCTGCTCTGCCCGGAGCTGCTTATTATGAATGGTGTGCCATCGTGCAGCATTTGAATGATTTTTGCCGGGTGTCTGCACAGACCAGCTGTAGTTTCACGAGGTCTGTGATGCTGCCGCTATGTCAGATAGATCTGCTGAAACGAAGCGTAGCTCATTAGGAGATTGCCTTGCTGAGAAATGCCCGCGCCTCGGCGCAGGTGGGTGCTCTCTTCTTCTTCAACAGCTTTTTTTTTACTGTAGTTCAGACAGTTTAGAACACAATTTTACAACACTCATCAAAACCAAACATGCTGTCGGCATTGTTATATTACGTGGAACGGTGTCTTTTTGTGTTCTGCATTAGAAGCTTCAGGGTCTTTTCTTTTGTATATGGTTGCCCTCAAAATGATGGAGGAAAGCCGGCTCTCTGCGAACCAGAGGCACGGTCGGAGATGGCTCTCCTCTCCTGGCAGCTGGACGCTGCCATAAATCTGCCGTAATCCAGAGTTTCCCAGAACACAACCAGTGGAAATCATGGATAATGATTATAGGTTTGGGTTTGCAATGTGGGGAGAAAGATTTTTAATCACACCTTATTTCCTTTGAAACATCCTTCTGAGGAGTCTCATCTAAATGAGGAATAAATACCAAATATAATTCCAAATCTGTGTTACCCAGTGCTGACCAGGATGGAAGGGATGGCGGGACTGCCTATGGGAAAATACCGCTTTAGTTCTCGGGGTTAAGCTCAGGCTGAGCTTTGGACCTGGGGAGCCGAGGGCAGTGCCCAGCGCCCATCATTCCGTCCGTCCATCCTGCTCCGGGCATCGTGTCGGTAAAGGTGCTCCTCCGCACCTGGCTTTATTCTGCGCAGAAGCAACTTGAGCAGAAATAACTCGAGGGGAACATCTCATGGCCCCTGGAATAGTTTTTATCACTTTTCCCATCAGCAAAGGGGGTGAATTGTAGGGGCCAGTTCATTGGTAACGCCGAGCTGTTCTCAGCATGGCCAAACTGTCCATCGCAAGCTGTGGGAGGGCATGTTTGGAAAAAAAAAATAAAAAAAAAAAATCACTCAACTTCTAGAATTCTTTGTATATAACAAACCCCAGGTCCGTGGGAACCCAAAATGTCTCTCATTCCTTCTGCAGGATCCAGATTTCCAGCCCGTTTTTCGTTGTGTTGTTCACTGTCACAGGTAACTGCCCAGGGGTTGCCTGAACGCCCCAGTCAGTTTGCAGCTAAAAGAAATCTTTATCCCAGTTATTAACCTCGGTAAAAGAGGTTTATGAAGGAAATCCCGATGAAGCTTTAGAAACAAGAATCCGCATTCCTAAGCCTGCTAGGATACAAGAGCGGTAAAAGCCCCAGAACTTCTTAGAAAGGCCGGGAGCCGTTTGTGCATCGCCCGGTGCCGGCGCGGCGCGGTGGCTCGGGGAGCAGAGCCCCCGCGGTGGCATCTCCGCAGCGGTATTCCTGCACCGAGAGCCCAAAGCATCCTGCGCCAAGGTCATGTGTGGCACGCGCACAAGGTCATGCGCCATACGCACGTGTTGTAACAGTCCCTAGTTTTGTTACCACCTATTTTTTAAGGGAGTTTCTCACCTCGTTTTGCTTTTGGAGGCGGCGTCTGGCTCCATGGCTGGGCGGCTGGGTGCCACCGGGGCTGCGGTGCCGGTCGCCTTTGGGACTGCTTGACAGAGCGGCGCTAAAAAGGCGCCAATTAGCGCGTGTGTGCGAAGGTTTGCTTTCCAAAGACCATCAGTGAGTCAACTGTGAATGTTTGTCTCGGGGAAAGGCTGATCCCTGACTAACACCGGCCGGGCACTCTTGCCAAGTTTAAAATTAAACGTGTAAAGCAATAGCCCGAACCAGAAAAGAGGAAAAAAAAATTAAAAAAAAAAAAAATCAAACCCAGCAACCTCCAGCCAGCTTCTGACAGACCATTTGTTATTGCGGGCAGGACGTGTTTTCCATAATTTTATTCTTGAAAACAGCTCAATAGACTTTGCAGGAACTTTCCAGGCAAATTTCCCCCTGAGGGAGTCGAGCCCGGCCGGGCTGCGCCGTCGCGCTGCACCCAGCTCTTTGCGACGGGAAGTTTTCAACAATTTTCGCTGCGTGTCTCCCTCCGAGGCGTTGATACCGACTGTCTGTGGGTGTTACCTCCAAATAGAGTTTAACAACTAATGTGAGCAGTAACAAGAAAAAAATAAACCAGCTAATTCTATAGCGGTTAACATAATTCTGAAACTTTCTAAAAACTCTCCTGATTCCTCTTTTATGATGGGAGACTTCCCATATTTCCTCTTTCCTTCTGTTTATGTGTTTGCCTGGATTATATATCAGCAGGAAACTTGTGTTTGGAATCCGAGTGTCAGATGTGGACTTCGGTATGAAGAAGATGCCCTTCAGCCTCCCCCTTGGCTTTCCAGAGCATCTGGAGCTGCATTTCCGCAGCATCTGCGGCAGGGACTGGGGGGCCCTCGATGCAATGCCACGTGCTGTGCCCCCGCGGTTGCTGTTCAACGTGAAAGAGCGGTGCTGCTAAGGTTTTCTCGAGGAGCTAGTCCCTGAAAGCCGGAGGACGTGTGAACCTGAGGTGTATTCGTATGTTTTCCTAGGTGAAGGCCATAGGTGGAGTGAAATGACAGTGAACTGAATTAATCCAAAGAGCCCGATTCCATTATAAAATAATTTTAGAAGCCGTGGATCAAACATGATAGGTCGAGAATATAAACTAACAGAACAAATGCGTTATTTGATGACTTAAGTAATGCAGATTTGGGATAAGAGTCCTAAAAGAAGCAGGAGACTGGAAAAAGCAAATATAGTCCGTGTTTGTAACAATTGACAGGTAGTAGTCTAGACAATTGCTTCCACAAGATTAAAATCTGTCATCGTTAAAAGCCTATTAAAAGCAGATTTGCCACATTTAAAGAAGCGTATAATGCACTGCCTACCCTCGCTCAGAAGCTCTTTTGATTTCCATGGTTTGGCCCACTGTCAAAAGCACGGGCACGAGCGAAACGCAGCATATGCGATTGGTGGGTTTGTTTATAGAAGGAAGAGAATTAGGAGAGGAACCGCGTTTGATAGACAGTATATATTAGGCGTTTAGGAGAGCATGAAATACAACTTTGAGTATTCGGGTTGACTCTCATAAGGGGAGAGGTATCATATGGGCAGAAAACTGGCTGTTAGCTGAAGATGGGAGTGGGTGGTCCAGGGAGCATCAGTCAGATCCTACAAGGATGGGCTGCCTGAGGAGCCTGTTAGTACCCGGCCTGGAGGAACTAATATCTGCGGAGAAATGAGCAAAACCCTCATCGTCCAAAGGCTGAAAAAATGACAAATAAATGCTGGCTTTCCTGCGTGTCGGTGAAAGAGAAGGAGAGGGAGCTGGGCAGGGTGGGCGCAGCGCGGTGCTGCTCTGGGTGGGCTGGCAGGAAAGGCGAAATGAGGACGACCTGAAAGATGCTGAGAATAACACGAGCAATAAGCTGGTCGTCACCGCGCAGTCTGGAAGAGAGTGTTTGGCGTAGCAGAGCCGGTATCTAGGGCAGCAGCTGACGTATTTCCAAGGAAGTCACAGCCGTTATTAGGAGTTCAGGGTTTAAAGCAGAAAACGAGGCCGACCGAGCGCGATGCAGCGGCTGCTCCCAGGTGACCCGCGGGAGATGGGTGGACAAGGTGCTGCTTGATCTCGGAGAAACTCCAACCTAGTTTGAAAAACCCAAACATGTCATTTCAATGGTTTTCCATGTTTTCCGCCCCGGCTCCAGGAACACGAGCTGCTTTACCCGTGAGCTTTTTGGGAAGGAGCTTGCGCTGCGGGTGAGATGAGCCTGGAGGTGCTGGCCATGGGGCTGCTCTGGGGGGAGCAGGGGACACGTCCCCACCGGGCAGGGACCTGCTTGTGCTCATGAGAACACGTAAGTGGGAGCCTGCTATAAAGCAAGCGTTGGGGCGCCGCTTCAGTTATCTGGCTGGGGCGCGATTGCTGCAAAGACGAGATTTTCTGTGATTTCGTGCGCTTGTCTGGAGGTTTAAGACACCAACATGAGCTAGCTAACATCCTAAGAGGAAAGCCTGAAGAATTAGTGGCTGGCAAAACCTGAAGGTGCGGTTCACGTAAAAAAAGATGAGAAGCCCTGAGGTGGCAGCACGTTGATAATGTTTCAGTGGATGCCGAGGGCTGGACGTTGCTTGCAGACTGAAAAAAAAAAAAAAAGTGTTTTCAGTTGTGTCAGGTACCAGATCATTTTATAGTGCACGAGGAGAGGGTTTCATTCAGCCAAAAAGTAAACTTGGGATGTTCCTGATGTTCGTTCCAGTAAAGATGTGAAGGTGAAGGATGCAGACGTACGGTGCATCCACACCGGAGGATGAAAGAAGAGAACGCGTTTGGGAATGAGGTTGGGAAGTCGGGTGGGGGGAGCCCGTCCTTTGTCCTCCCGTGCTGTCACTCTCCTGCATGGCTCACCTGGGATCCTGCCCGGCAGCTCCCAAAGGCTGCTGGAACTCACTGCAGGCGGCACACAAACCCCAGGTGTGGCACGTTAGCGCAGACACCACCTACGCGTGATTAAGTATTTATTAGAGGGGGCTGTGTGTGTTTCCAGCAGGTCTCTTGGGGGCTCATAGGGCAGCCTGATTGCAGGATGTTTCTAATGTTTCATACCGCTTCGTTACGCGTTTTGAGTTCAGCTCTGTCAAACTGATACACCCTTCTGCTTTAGCTGGTAAGGCGCGTATATTTTAATAAGATCTTTGTCTTTTTGATAAGCTGTCCGATGACCCTACTTGTTCCCTTATATTCCTGTGAAACTGTGTGTGTTTTCCTCTCGAGACGGCATGTTTGAGCTGCTGTGTGTAAGGGGGTTGTCCTGCCAGAAGGGTGCGGGATGGAATCCTTACCGGAAAACGCTGGCAGTCAGCGGGCGCTGGCGCTAACTCTGTCCGATGGAGAGCAGATACCTTCGGGTTCGGCCTCTGAAATTCACCGCGTTCAACTAAAGCGTTTAACAGCTTTTGTTTTTATGATATGACCACACAAATCCTAAAACCCCAAATCTGTTTCATTTAATAGTAAGTCCCTCATGGCTAATTTTGTATGCAGCGCACGGAGTAGCATGACTATTCTGGGATATGATCCCAGTAACAGTGGTGAGTCATCAGCCGCAGCAACAGCAATGATACGAGGAGCTATTTATTACTGCTCTTCTAAGCCGTGAGTTCATCTAGAAATTATGTAATTATTCCTCCTTGACGATTTTTCTTATTGGTTTGTAATTACGAAATATTCTCAGAACACTTGTGTATTCTAAAATGAAGTCCTCAGAATGACTTAATGCTCTGAAGAACTGAGAGATTAAATCTTACCTTGTTTGTATTCATTTTATTTGACTTTATCAATCATACGGCTCTCTAGATGTTGTTGCACAAACTTCACCTCTTTTTGCAAAACTCTTCAGCGCATCATTCGCTGGTTTGTGAGTTTATAAACAAATATTTGTGGTTAGAATCATGCGGTCTTGGGAACTGGTAGGAGGGGAGATTCCATGTAGGGGTCCACGGCTGGTTGTTCCTTGGGTGGGAGGAGGGCTGACTCCGTCACTGCTGGAGGAGTTGTCCTCATCGCCCCCGAACTGCCGGCTCTCCCCGGAGAGGGATGAGGAGGTCCACAAGCTTTGAGGGAGCTGCCACCCAAGTCCTCCCCGAGCTGGTACTTGTTTTCATAAACAGCCTTTGCTGCCGCGTGCTGCTCCCTCCCTGTTTGTCCAAGAAAAAGCCGCACCTCTGCTCTGCAAAAGCAAGAGGCAGGTTGTTGGCAAGATCTTTCTCCTGAAATAAAGGAAAGCGGGTGTTAAACCCTCTCAGAGGCCCCCGGCACGACCTGGGTGTCGTGGGAGCCTGGCAGGGGGAGCTCGGGGACGCTGCTGGCCCCAGCCACAGCCCTTGGACCCAGACTGGAGCTCTTGGGCAGCGTTCCCAGCCTGGTGGACCCCTTTCTAGCACTGTGTGAATACTGATCTGTCTTGCTGTTTTACACCAACTCGCACCCCGCTTCTACAGCGCAATATTTGTTTTTGTGTTCTGCATCGCCAGAAATCATGGGGTAGCCCCGTACCTATTCTAGAAGGTCACCTCCTTAAGCTCTCAGTCCATCAAAGCGTTGCTGTGCCTGGATGTTCCCATATCCTGGGTGCAGGACATCCTGGTTTACCCTTTCAGATGGCTCCTTCGTCTTCTACCTGCACATGCCAACGTGGCTGTATTGAATTTCTGGGGGCTCACCCTTACCTCTGCAAAGACGTGATTCAGCAGTGCCTCACGTGTCATGATTTACATCAACAGAGGAAATCAACACGAAAAATGTATGCAGAATTAAAATTTCAGGGGTTTTTTTTCAGACCTACTGTTCTCTGCTAGCTGTGGGTCTGCTGTGCTCATCTCTGTGTGGGCCACCTCACCCCGGTGGCTTCAGCAGCTCAGTGCTGCTGAGTCCTCCTGGTGCCACTGGAGAAAGCTCCAGATACACTTCACGATGTTCTCCAGACCTCGGCACCAAGGAGTCTGAAATCTTTCCTCTTTGGGAACATATCTGGAATGGCTGAGAAGCATCAAGAGAACAGCTATCCTTCTTAGCTTTCTGGACAAGAGGAGCATCTGCCTCTGCCATCTGCAAGAGGAGCACTAGCAGGTGCCATCTTCTGGAACGGGCCCTGTTTCTACAGAGTCTGGTCACGTCAGCCAGAGCCTGTTAGCAATGACTTTAGATGAAAGGAAACCAAGACATCAGAATTCACTTGGGTAACGTTTTGAGTCCCTGCCGTGTTTCTAAGCCTGAATCCTTGTGCTTCGCTTGTGGCTCTTGAACACCAGGAGATTGTCTCCGCCTTGTTGTGCGTTGATGTGTAGGGTGCAGCGTCAGGGTCAAAAGATCTTCATCTCTGCACACTTAAGTCATATTCCCACCACTGTTTCTGCCCACCTGCAATGTTGATGTACACTTGTTTATTTGTAGGTAGGTGACAAGTTTGTCCATGGAAGGTTGCCATAGCATTGAGGTTATTTTTTTGGTCTTTGCCTAGAGCTGAAAAGAGTGGAGGGGAAAAAAAAAAAAAAAAAAAGCCTTACAAAAGACTTCAAAGCCGCCCATGTTCTTGTCGGTACCTATGGGAACAGAAGATGCTTTCACGTTTGTCCCCAGTTGAAATCCCTTTGTGAGCTGAGCCACAGCATATCCAAGAAGTACATCTTGGTGTGTAGATGGGGACCTTCCCAACCATAACGTTATCGGCAGCTGTGTCACCCGCAGGAGCGGATCTGGGGCATTCTGGCATAATCTGACCAGAGACAAGGCGGAGCATGAAGCAGTTTCCATGTAGGGTTGGTGTATTTGGTACTGAATATATTTTGCAGCGATCCAAAGGCTGTAGATTAATAAGACAAAGAAATAAACCTGTTGGATCTTGCCACCAGTGCTGTGGGGAGCGGAGCCAGAGCCAGCGGTTCTGCTGGGTGCCAGCAGGGCACCGAGTCAATGAACCTGCAGAATTTGGCCCCCAAATTCCCCTTGCACAGCACGGAGGAAGGAGCCTTGACGCAGCTCTGTTAATTGGAGGAGCCTGCCCTCTCCTCAGCAGCTGCCTACTGCTTCCCAGATGCTTGCATTCTTCATATAAATGTATAATACGATAATTAATGTTGGAGAAGTAAGGCTGTGGCTCTCGGTGGGTGCCCGGGGAAGTCATGTCCCTGCTGCCACCCCTTCCGCCCGGCTGCCGGTGCAGGCGATGAGCTGCCGTCAGCACCGCGGCACGTGGGGGCGGCCGATCCTCCGCCGTGATGCTTAATGGAAACGTGCGCCGGCGCCTTGGCATCCAGAAAAGCCTAAAGCGGGGAAATACGGCTCCGTTAAACTGCGGTGTGTGCGTCGCTGAACTGTGCGCTCCAAAGAGGCCCAACTCTTGGGTTTCTGAGGCGTTAGATAAATACTTCTTGGATTTAATCTCTATTTAGAAAGAGGAAAAAAAGTTACGTCTTTCTATTTATAATCTATTCCTTAGAACTGAACTATAAACTCGACGCAGCGTGAGAATTTCAAAAGTTACACAAAGGGCAAGCCAGCAAGGCTCTTGAAAAGCTCTACATCACATCATATTGTTCGGTTATCTTATAAATGTCTGTTATTTTTATACTGATCATGTATAATTTTGTTTTAATCTCTCTTATATGCTGTATTTTGGCATTTCTGTTCAATTTTTGTCACTTCCTTAGCATAAGAATAGGCATTTAAAGATGGTTTAGCGATTAGTTTCGAAGGAGAGGTTAATTAAGAATGTGAAGGCAGTGGTGAAATGGGTCTGTCTTAGGTACATCGTTCCCAGTTCTAATAGGGGTTTCTAATTAGACAATGAATTTTTTCCCCAGATCAAGTAAATGCGTCAGATTTCTGTCCTAGAGCATTCAGTGTGGTGCCGTATGTGACACGGCGAGATGCAAGCTGGCGGTGTGGACTGCGGCGAGAGCTGCGCGGTGGACAGGGGATGAGCTGCAGGGGAGGTCGGTGGTACGGCAAGGTCAGCTCGTAGGCTGGAGGAAGTTAGCAATGGGGTTTCTCAGGGATAAATCCTCCGTCTCATCTGCAATATTTTCATGGCTGTGTTTGTGTGGATTCCATCTTTTGATCTTCTGTATGCCGGCGGTGGTGCAGCACTGGAGGGATTGCCTGGCCTTGGTGAAGTTCAGCAATAAGGAGCATAAGCCTCACGTACATGGGGATTAATAAGAAAAGCTTCGGCTCTACACTGGAAACTCATTAGCTGGAAACGGCTGAGGAGGAGAGCCAGCGTGCTGACCAGGATAATTACAAGCCGTGAGCCCCGTACGGCTTTGCAGTGGGTGTGAGGTCTCCCTGGTGAGCGTTCGTGGTCCAGCCGGGATGCTGGTGGTGAGACCCTGTGGTGGAGTGGTGCCCGTTGGTGTGCAGCACCACGGGGCATCTCCGTCGGGGCAGCTGGGGAGATGTGCTAGAGATTTGAAGGAACCGAGGACTCAGGAGAAAGCTTGGTAAGTCTATGGAGAAGAGTGTCTGGTGTAGCGTCGGCAGAGGACTGGGCTCGGGGACCAAACAAGTTTCTTCCAGATTTCTGGACCTGAATGTTACTCTGCCATGTAATTTCTCCCATCCTATTACGTGGGACAGGGTTTTGGCTCGGGTGGGAGTGACTTAGATACTGGGTGAGGTGAACTGCCCGCTGAAGTGCTGAGTCTGTCCCCCTCCCGATGGCCTCAGAGTCCACAGTCCGTGTTCCTGGCTCTTGGTCCTTCAGGAGCCATCCCAGCTGCAAGCCCTTTACCCAACACACGGACTGTGGCTGTGGGATCAATGGCTCAGTGTCGGCTGCTCGCCTGAGACCCCGAGATGGGCCAGCTCAGCTCAGTTTTCCCATGGAAAACTTGCATTGCTCTGCCTCGGGAGCATCTTGTGCCGGGTGGGAGCGGGGGCGGGGGGGCAGCGGGCTGAGCCCCGGAGAAGCTTTACCATAAAAACACCACGGGAAAGAGATTGAAGCCAGGTGGAGGAAGTGCCGTCAGGGATTTCTTATAAATCATCTCCACTTCAGCTAAAGCGAGAATCCCCGCACACATCAACAGTTCCCGACTCCGGCAAAAGGGCAGGGGGTGTTGGAGCTGGATGACATCATGAGGAAAAGGAATGAATTCACACGGAGGGTGACATCAGTAAACTAAATTCCTGGTTTTACCAGCTGTGTTGTGCCTTGTAAAGCAGAGCAGAGAAAGGCTGAGCACCCAGAGAGGTTCAGTGTGTGTCTTACTCGTGATCTGGGTCCAGTTTTGGGCCCGAGAGTCTGTTGGTCTCCTAAACAAATGTTTCTTGTTAACCCTTTCTGATGGTGAGGCGCAGAAGAGAAGTGGTTGGTTCTGCGTGCTGGCCACATCGACGGCCAGTGAGTGTGAAGTGGGGACCGCAGCCTGTCCCAGTGGAGTGGCTTGGGTCAGCAAATCCAAGAGAAGCAGCTGCGTCCTGCCTGGTTGTGAAGGACCACTGTGTGGACGCGTACAGACTGCACAGCATTTGGAGGGATGCCCACCACTGGGCAGGTACAAACTAGTCCTTCTCTTGCAAGAAGCAAGGCAGAGAGGATGCCCCACAGGTCCAGGGAGCATCGTGCTTGGCTGTCCCGTGTCACCAAGCCCCTCTGGCACATGCCTCTCCACCTCCCCTAGGGCCACCTGGCTGCAGAGCTCTGATGTCCAGGCAAGAGAAGAAAGTCAGGGTTAAGAACTTCTTCATTACACTTTGTCTGCTCCTGACGTTACAGATCTCTTGAGAACAATGTGCTTCTTCGTGATGTCTCAACAAGGATACTGCCTTCTGGTTTGAGTCCTGTGTTGGGTCAAGTTGTCAAGTCCCTTGTGACCTCCTTGGTAGGGCCATCGGGCTCCCAGTGTTGTCCGCTTGGTTGCAGCTTGATTTTTGTCTGTTTGCAGTTCAAGACGCTTGTGAGAACAGAGATTTACTGGAGGAAAGTGGCAGCGGAGGAGATGCTGTGTCTGTACCTAGCCGTGGAGAGCGCATAAAAGGGCTTTCTTGAAAATCTGGAGAATAAATATTAGCTGAAGGAACAGACATCTGTGAGTGAAGTTTTGAAGCAGGACCGTATTGAATGTCCTAGTTCCACTCAAATCACAAAAAGCTGCCTACTTTGGTTTTTTTTTTTTTTTTTTTTCAGCTATAAAGATAGTAAATTGTTTGGAGTGGAGTCTGGAAGAACAAGCTGACCACCTTTTGCTTTACTGCAGTAAAACTATACAGTGTTTTAAAAACCATTTTACTAAACTCTACACTTACTGCTGCTTTCCCAGAGCAGTTTTAGCTCCAGTAGAGCAAGCCCAGCTAATGAGGTCAGCTGATGACCGATGCAATATTATATATTTATTTCAGATTAGATGTGTTTAAGAAGTGGATTCTGGCAAAAGAAGCCGTTCTCTGGGAGGAAACAAAGCAAATTGCCAAAGCTCTAGCAAAAGTATTGCCTTCAATCAGGTCTGACATGTTAATACAACAGTACGTGGAAGCGTAAATAGTGGGCTGCTAACGAACGTTAGCCGCGTTGATTAATGCGTGGCTGGAAGGTGCTGGGGCTCTAGCAGTGTATACGCAGAGGAGGAATATCTGTAGAATAAGGGACAGAGTTTCTAATTATCACAGAATCACAGACTGGTTTGGGTGGGAAGGGACCTTAAAGGCCACCCAGTGGCACCCCCTGCCCTGGGCAGGGACACCTCCCACCAGCCCAGGTTGCTCCAAGCCCCGGCCAACCTGGCCTTGAACCCCTCCAGGGATGGGGCAGCCACAGCTTCTCTGGGCAACCTGGGCCAGGGGCTCACCACTCTCACAGCCAACAATTTCTTCCTGATATCCAATCTAAATCCCTCCTCTTTCAGTTTGAAACCGTTACCTCTCGTCCTATCAATTATCGACCAGCCCCCTCACATAACGCTTTGCTTTCCTTGTCAGCACTCCTGTGCATCCGTAAATAAACCCTGCCATTAAATCCTCTTCTTGGGAAGAGGTGTAATTCTGCAGCTCTGGTGCGGGTGAGCCAAGGCCACAGCACGGCTCCTGCGGGCTCGCAGCTGGGGACCGAGCGGCAGCTGAGATTTCCAGCCCAAACCCTCTGTCTTTTTGCTTCTCTGAGTTTTAAGTCACGAACTTACCAGTCATGCGTTTTTATGCGATTTAATACCTTTTACGTGGCAGCATTTTCTCTTCTGTTATTAAAAAAGAAAAGGAAAAGCTCTCATGGGCATGAATGAGGATTTATGTAATAGGTTGCAATGGCTCCATCAAAGCTATTGTGCTCGAGCTTGTGAATATCTATTTAATCAGTGGTTTTAAAAAAAGACCTTATTTGTGCTAAGTGATTTTTCTTTCTTAGACTGCAGCAAGAATTTCCTACTCTTGTGAAGAGAGAGCGCAGCCAGTCCAGCTCCTCTAGGCCTGAATGCGGCTATTGAACCGCCTTTATGCTGGGAAGCGGTTCAAGTGCTAAAGCCACTATTCAGATGATTATGGAGCTGCTACAAGGGTCTGGGAAGGAGCATTGCTAGGATGGCACTTCTGCGACGAAGTGCCGGGGTTTATTAGCTGATCTATTAAATTCAAGTCAATAAGCAGCTCGGTTATGCTCGCTCACATTTTCTACGTCACAGATTTGCTCGAGAAGCCATGTGGGTCGCCGCTGTAATTTAGGAGTTAGGCCAACTTTTGATGTCTTGGGGGCACCCAGAAGGTTTCAGCCCCTGCTCTCGTAGAGGACTTTGCTCCATCACAGCAGTGCGTAGTTGGGATGGTGCTGCTGGCTCCATGCGGCCACCAAGCCACCGGGCCAGCGTGCAGGAGAGTCACAGCGGGGATGAGATCCACCATGGTCATGTTCTTGGGCTGTCTCAATGGTCGGTGGCTTTTTGCTCCCACCTCACCCAAGGAAATGGAAAGGCACAGGAGGTAATTCTGGCTCCGCTTACCGAGACTAGTGGAGCCCGTGGGTGTAAATTTAGACAGAATTTGGTTTCCGTGTGTGGCTGGCTAACAGCCCGCGCACAAAAGGTTGCGTTGTTAGATTAAGTCACAGAGAACATTTCTTACAATAGTAAAGAGCCATAATGCATAAGATGAGTTCCAGCCAGTAACAAATCCTTGCACTTAAGCAGGGTGACATCCCCATGGCTTCTCAGCCTGGCACATGCCGTTTTCCTCCCCGCTCTCTTCTTGAATACATGGCACAGTCTCCCTTGCCCAATTAAAGCAGTACCTTGGCAGAAAGCGAAAATCACAAACCATTTAGGGCTGACTCTGCTGAGCACAAAAGGGCTTGACATTAGGGGTTTGTTCCCGGTTGCGTCTCCTGCCGCCCAGCTATCTTGTTTGCTCTTCACATGACTTGCCATCAGGCCCTCGCTATCTGCGTGGCATTTTATGTTCCCCTTGGTCAGATGTTTTGCTGGGTGACGCCAGGTTATTAATATAGCGTGTCACATTTTATTCTGGCTGAGTGATATAAAGGGAATACCCGTTGTTTGTCTCCCACCCCGGGTCCGTAATCTTGATCTTTTCCAGACGCTGCCGGCGGCTGGCAGACAGATAGCACGCAGTCCTGCGCGCCCCGGCACTGATTGGTTTCTTGGCCATCGTCCAGTTCCAAGTACATCAACACATTTGCGGAAAGGTTTCCTAACCTGAAAACTCGGAGCCGGCCCCATCCCTTACATGAAGGAAGGAAGGAGCCGGATTCCTGCTGGAGCTCAGCGAAAGCAGAGAGAGCAAGGGGAGAAGTTTCAGAAACTGCATCGTGCCTTGGGCTGGAGAAGGCAGATGCCTGAGCTGGAGTGGGACGGTGTGGGCTGGAGATGAGTCTCCTTCCAGTCTCCTGCTGGGATTTAATCTCAGCTTGAACAGGCTAATTTTAATCCATCTTTCCAATTTAAATGATACGGCTACCAGCGATCTAGCACACACTGCTTTTCTGCAAGGAGAGGAAGGGTTAAACACCCCCGTTTGGGGCTGAGCTGCAGGAAGAACGCTCATGTCTACAGCTTACGGAATTACTGATCTGAAAACTGGTATCGAGCACGTACCGCAGGGCTCAGCCCTCGCAGGAGGTGTGCGCTGGGGTGTTTGCTCGGTGCCCCAGCATCGCTGGGACCGCGTGTGGTGCTGGACCTGCTGCTGCAGCCCTGCCTGCCCACCAGCCAGCCCTCACTAGTGCCAGGTGGTTTAGAATGACAGAACGGTTTGGGTCGGAAGGGACCTTAAAGGCCACCCAGTGGCACCCCCTGCCCTGGGCAGGGACACCTCCCACCAGCCCAGGTTGCTCCAAGCCCCGGCCAACCTGGCCTTGAACCCCTCCAGGGATGGGGCAGCCACAGCTTCTCTGGGCAACCTGGGCCAGGGGCTCACCGCCCTCACAGTTTTCTTTCCTGGCTTTCACCAGTGAAGTCAAGCATTTCTTTCTCCCCCTTGGAATAACACATCTGTGCGTGGTGTCTTCAGGTTTTGCAACATTGAGGGTTTTCACGCATTTTCTCAATATTTCTTTTTTAAATAGGCCCATTTTGGACATTAATTACCTCTGCCCACTCATTCTTCATTAGCTCAGTACAAACCTTTATCAATAGAACAAAATACTCAGGATGTCTGAATTCTGTTAGCTCAAGAATGAAGCTTTTACTATGATGACGTGAGTCTTAACCTGCCATCAGATATAATGATTTTGTGCCATGCCTACACGTTCATGCTTATTCCCACTGGAAACTGCACCTTCTGCATTATTAAACGGTAATCCATTGTAGCAAGTACTCTGCTAATATTTCTTCCTCATCTCCTTGCTAATATTTCTGCCTAATCTCCTGGTGTTTGTGGCTGTATTGCTGCATTGTTTGCTGTTACTGGACTTGAGGACTTATAGCTGCATTTAATATATTCATAGTTTTGGGGCTGCAGTGTATTTTGCTCTGTGCTCCCGCATCTCTCTCTCTTTTGAACAGTGCAGCTTTATGATTTGTAGAGAGTGATTCCGGCAAGTGATTTTCAACATGAAGCAGAGCTTCTAAGGGATCACTAATTAAGGAAGATCAAAATGAGCCCTGAAGCGGGTCTTGGGAAGATCTGCAGGTCTGGAGAAAATAACAGTGTTATTAAATGATATTTTGGGTGCCAACGGTGCACTATCTGCTCTCACATCAGAGAAATAATTCCTTCCCGAGAGGTTTTCAGAAACGCAGCACAGAGGAGTTGGTTGAGATGCGGCGCGTGAGGAGGCCGCGTAGGAGGCTGCAGGAGCTTGTCTGAAGGGCTTCACGGCGAGATGATGATCTGAGGTAGGACTTGAGCAAGGAGACAATTTGGCAATAAGAAGACGCAGGCTGTTGCAAGCACAAACATGCTGTGGTGGAGTCACGAGGTGGTTGTGAAACTGCGTGTAGAGGAAGGGGCAAGCTGGGAGTTTCAGCCGTGCGATGGGAGCCAGGAGCAGGAGCAGCCGTCCCGGTGAGAGCAGGAGAACCGGGATGAGAACTGGGACGAGAACAGTGTCGATCTGGGCAGCCAAGGCGCCCACAGAGGGGCTGGCCTGTGCGGGCACACGCTGTGGTTTAGAAGACTTGTTTTGAGTGGAGAACCATGCTGTAGGGATGCTAGAAAGGTTAAAGGAAAGAAAAAACAACAGCTAATGGATATCAAAGTAACGGGTAATAACGTTTGCCTCCCACCTAAAGTGTTTTGCGATCGATAGCTGGCAGCCTGTGAGGAGGACCCACATCCCGAGCCCCGCCGCACCTGGGAAACCCCAGGCCTTGTTTTTACTCTGTGAACTCACCCTTTGGCATAAACTACATGGAATGTGCTGCAAAACTTTTGCTCGGCCCAGCTTCTTTGGCCCACAGTCGTTCCTGTAGAAGGTGTTGTTCTTGCCGCCCACCGTTTCTGTCTTCTCTCCACGTGGTAGAAGGTTTTCCTTCTGCTAAATCCGGATCGCTGTCCAGAATTATTAAAGCTCATTTCAGAGCATGTGATTTAATAGCAGAAAATCAAAATTTGTGTTTTAAATTCACCCTTTCCCCCCCCCCTTTTTGTTTTCAAGCAGCCCGAGGATGAAGGGGGAGGGAGTGTGGGCAGGCAGAGCGTGTCACTGCTAGGCTGCGCACGGGTGTCCCTTCCAGCTCACTATTGTTAGTAAAAATGCAAATGTATGGAAATCCTGTATTGTGCATGCCAGCAGATGGCCTGCTTTGTATTTACTGCCTCTGCCTGCGCACGTGCTGAGGGATGGGGGTTATCTACAGCTACGGTAGCAGCGTTGGTGGCCGAGGCGATGCTGGAGGGGTCTCATTTGGGATGGTGCAACATGCTTGTGACACCAGCCCCTTGCTCGTGTCGTGCTTGTGTCTCCCCGTACCACCCGCCTGCTCTGCTGGCCAGGCTTCGGGAAGCCAAAGCAGGAGAGAAGGGGTTTGGAAGGTGGCTTTCTGCCTTCCCCGTGCAGCGCTGGGGAGGCAGGAGGGGGGCGAGGAGACCCCAGACCTGGCAGCTCGTTTCTGCCAAGTCTCTCCCGGTGACATCTCCCAAATAAGTGTGCTCCTAGAGGGTGGATGGGTGTTCAGTGGGATGCGGCACATCCTTGGTGACTCAGTGCTGGGGAAACGTGGGCTCTGCAGGAACTGGTTCCATCCGTGTCCATCGGGGGCGAAGCCCAAGTGCCTGCTGTGGGATGAGCCTCCTACCCCACCGGGCTTCGTCCCACAGTGTTGTAGTCAATTATGCTATTAATCCCACCAGTAATAACATCAAGTTGGTGTTTACCCCCATCACTCCTACAGGAAAGCTGTTCAGTGATCTGTCTGCTCTCGAGGCAAAAAACGTTGCTCCGATTTCTAGCCTCAGTTAATTCCTGTCTGTTTTATACCCGCTTGTTCTTGTGCCGGCAATGTCCTTTAGCTTAAAGACCTCGTCTCCTGTGCTGGCCTTTGCCCCTGGTGCACGTGGGGAAGCAGGGCAGCATCCCTCGGTGGGCGTTTCAGCAGGATGAACAAGCTGATCCCCTCTGCCCTTACCGTCAGGATCCTGGTACGTTAATGGGAATAAAACAAACGAGCAGTGAGAAGCGCGGTGATGGCAGCGGCTGTGATTGACCGGCGCGAGTAAGGAGCTGCAATTTAAAAACAAACCTGTGAGCCATTTTTCTGCCTTTGCTTAGCTGCAGCGGTGACAGAAATGACATGATTGCCAGTGACTTAGTTAAAGCAAATATTCAGTGGTAGTTGCATTAACCGGAGGGTGTTGGTATCGTTCGTTATTGCGGTACCCTGGAGGAGGGTGCCGTTTCCGACCGTCCGTTCGGTATGCGCGCCAAACCACTTAGAACGAGTAAACATGTGACTTTCTGCCAAAGGGCCAGATTTTCCCATCCTTAATATTTTGTCCTCAACTAGTACCAGTTGGCAGATGCTTACGGTTTGGATGAGGCTGCTTTTGCATGAAGCTTCTGCTGGGCCTGAAATGATCAATCAGAGCTGTAAAAGATTGCCCTTGAAATCACATCGCTATACATTGCCGTTTGCTAGGTGCAGTGGCTTTTCCTACTGGTATAAAAGATGAAGAGTACAGACATTTGAAAGATGTGAAGCAAGTAAAATTTTACTGAAACATACCCAACCAGATTAATTCTTTTTGGGAAGGCCCAGTCTCCAAAGGATTTAATAATCTGAATACCATTTTAGGACATTTTATTGTCCTTTTGCTGGCAGGGAACACAGATACCAATTATGGAGATAAATCCAAAAAACCATTAACCAAAATAATTATTTTATGAATCAAGTGAAAAGGCTTGGTGCGTTTCTCCGTGCAGCAGCTTTCCGCACGTCCACTGTTGGACTTTGGGTGTTGTAGATGGGCTGAGGGTAGTTTAAAACATTAGCGCAGAAAATCTGTAAATCTTCTGCCTCAAAGGCTGTCTCTCCTCCCGGTTCAGATTAGCCAGGTAGAATGGAAAAATCTGCGCTCTCTGCATCTTGTTTAAAATTATTGTCATTTTTATTCCTGTCTCCAGTCTGTTTGACAGCAGATCAGAACAGCGATTTGATTTGTAGCTGACGGCTTCGTGCAGGCTGTCGCAGCCGGCGGAGTTATGGCAGAGCCGCGAGCTTGCTGGCCGCTTCGAAAAGGCAAAAGTGCCTCTTGGAGCGGTGCCAGGCGATCCTCTTTTTAAGGTCAGGATGAAATAAAGCATGTCTCTGGCCGGCAGCCTCCTGATGCTCTGGTTCCGTACAGATACGGGAACGCTTTCCTACGTACTGGAAGCAGAGGTCGTTTGCTGTACAGGACCCCTGGGGCTCGTGCTGCTGGCTTGCATTTGCCATTAGTGCACTATATGGTTTGGGAAGAGTGTTAAGTGCAGATAACACTTAATAGATATATGAGGTACTTTAAGATGCATTGATAAAAGATGCAATATATGACTGTAATTCCTCTTTTATTGCCGGTAATACCCTGGTGAGGAAAATGTGAGGCTGGACTCCGTGTACACACTTGCTGGGTGGAATTACCCACCCCAGGCTGGCTGTGGGGATGGAGCGGGGCTTGTCCGTAGGCAGAAATGCTTTAAGGTGTCCTGGAGCCCCCCCCAGAAGTCACCGGGCTCAGCTGCAGCCCCACACCGGGGTCCCTATCACAGGAGACAGGCCACCACAGACAGCCTCCTCCGCGGGAGGCAACATCCGTGCCTTGCGTATTGGGAATCAGAGCCTGTAAAATGTTACGGTGCTTAGGTGCAGCTGTAAAAGCTGAACTGACGCTGAACAGAGCATAACAGCCGGGCCAGGCTGGGATAAATACTGTCCCGTAACTTCAATGTAAACATCTGCGCCGCAGAACAGAATTTCGCAGGGCAGGTAATGCCAAAATCCAGGGAGTGAGTGAATCCAGGGTGCTGAGGAGCACCGCGCTGTCCCCGTGCCACCTGTACCACCGGCCACGGGTGTGCGACTGCCCATCCAGCACCTTTCCTGCAGGGACAAGGTGGCAATTGTCCCTTGGACGAGACCCAGCTGGGTCCTTCAGCGCGGCAATCCACAGCCCGTGTGCCCGAGCAGACTTCGTCCTGATGAGCCATGAGTGGGTGGAAAGTGCTGGGCAGAAACCCCTGCAAGGCGCGGAGAAGAGCTGTGTGAGTGCTGTACAGGGACGGTGATACCTCGTGAATACCTCGCTAATACCTAGGTAGGGAGGCAAAGCAGCTACTCTGTCGGTTGCTAGCTAGAATATTTTTCAGGAGGAGAAAGCCCTTAGGAAGTGGCATTGCTGCCTGCGCTAAGAGGGACCGTGCTCACACCCGACCGCGTTTACAAGCTCTGGAAGTGAAAACAGGGAGAGCATCTGCTGTGTTTGACTATGCCTTGCCTTTTCCAGAGATTAATGTCAGTGAACCATAGTAAGATGATAAGGTAGCCCAAGATGTACATTTTGAAAAATAACAACTAGTCTGTAGAATTCAGGATTTCTTCTTTGGGGGACTTAAACAACCACGTGATGTTAGCTTGTTACAGGATAACGTCAAGCTACTTATCTGTAGTAAACATGAAAAGGATTAAATTCCAGCGTGGCGTGGTGCTGCACGCCGTCCTTGGGCACAGGCGGCAGCTCCGCAGCCTGGTGCTTTCACCGGTGCCGGTGAGTGAATGGCCACGGGGAGAAGTAACGGCTCAAGGATGTGATGGGTGAGATGCTGGGAGTTTCAGGCAGTAACCTCAGTAAACTGTGCCACCTGCTCTGGGTGACCCTGCTCTGGCAGGGGGTTGGAGGAGATGATCTCCAGAGGTCCCTTCCAACCCCTATCATTCCGTGATGTCTGCTGCTGTGCAAACCGTGAGCCTCCGTAGGGCACTGCTGCTGAATTACGCTGGGGAGCTGTGAGGGCTCTCTCTGCCTACGTTCATTTTTGGTTTTGTGCTATGCTGAAGATGGACCTGGGTTGCAAAGGGAGCACTGCCAGCACTGAGGTCCGCCTTGGACTCCAGGTGTTGGACTCAAGCTGCGATTGGAAGCAGCCGGTAAGCACCAGGCAGGGTAATTCCCGGCCCCATCCTCTGCTGCAGCAGCCAGGCTGCGGGTCGTGGCGGGGGGCTCTGGTTATTCCGCCTCCGCTGTACCTGTTGAACAAGAGAGCTGCTAGGGAGAGCGAACTTCTATATTCAGAGATAGCAAAGGCAAATAAACATATATTTTTGCTTTGTGATACACGCAGAGGCTTAATAACATGTTTAGCAGCAGATGACAGTTTACATTACAAACACTTAAGTAAGTGCTGCTGGATTTTCTGTGCCAGGCAGCTGTGACACGCAGTGGCTGTATTTCGGGAGACACGGGTGTTCAGGCTCTGGAGATAACAGAGTTAGGAGCCACATGAGGGACAAACCTGGCAGAGGGATGTGAACACTTTTGAGAGGCCCCTGGGAGCAAGAAGATGTTCTCCTTGGTGGGAGAAGGTCAGGAGGGGGAAAAAAAAGCACTAATACCTGTGGTGCTGAGAGCGCTCAGCCTCACGGAGCCTTGTGCCGGTGCGAGGGCATCTGTGTCGGCTGTCGGCGTGCTCGGTCTGGCGTGTCCGATCGTTTCATTAAAGTGCTGGTGGTTGCAAGCACAGACCTTTTCCGCGTAAAAGATTATTTAGAGAAAACAGCAAGCTGTTGTGATAATGGGAAACAGGTGCACGAAATTAGATAGCAGGGAGAAGCAGCCGTGGCTGTGCAGATCCGAAGACGTAAGAAACAGCATTTTTCATTGCTAGTGGTGTTAAAAACCCAGCTGAATGTCTGGGGGAGAAGCAGGGCTCTAATGATTGCAAGAGGATCTTTATAATTAGCAGAGTCTGCCCAAACTTCCTGAAATACTCTATTTTGGAAACACATTTGATAGCATCGTAAAGGTGGTACCGTAGTTAGAGGGTGAGGAGTGATGCCCTCAGGAGCGAGCCTGGGAAGGCGAAGCAGATGGTGAGCCCTCTTGTAGCGTCAGTGCTGTCATCCTCGGGAAAAGTGTAAATTCATAACAGAAACAAAACCTTCACAGGCCTGCCTGGTCTGATAGACTTAAACGTGTCTATCTTTGTGTTTCGTATTACAGATCCAGAAACAAACTGTGGGGCTGCATAGCTCTCATGGTAACCATTTGACTTGCAATGACTATTCAAATGACTCTGAATTACATGAAAATCGTGGCGCAATCCTATTTTTCGGTTTTTATGCCAAATCTTGCCACGTTCCAAGGCTGCTGGCGGGCAATGCTAAACCAGGGACAACGTGTTCCCGATGCTGGCTCTTCCCGATTGCTACTCCACCAAAAAGTTTTGCGCTGACACCCCCTTGCACAGATAGATCAAAGAGCTCGAAAGCTGAATTGTTGGATGAGTCGGAGGCGGCATCTTTTGTCGGGACACCTTGGAAGCTGCTGTGTTTTCATGTAGGGTGTTGTGGTGCTGTGGGAAGGAGCAGGGCTGGTTTAGGATTGATTTAGGACTGGTTTGATGGGAACGGGTCCTCATGGATGCTGGAGGGAGCTGGCTCCATCGCTGGGTGGGGGCAAAGACGGCTGGAGGGCAATGGAGAGTCCCGCAGCAGGGGTCCTTCTGCCTGCAGAGGCTTGGTTGGACTTTCTTCTTGTGATAAAGGACTGCAGTAGTTTTTAATGTAGAGTAATTATAGTAATTACTGTAAAACTCTGGAATTTGGACAGTTGGGATTTGCTTTTGTTAATTTTCTTTGTTTTGCAGACTGACACCTGAAACCTCCTTGTGTTTTACAGTTGAGCGTGATTTCTCCTGCCTTGCCATTGCGTATTTCCTCTGTTCCTTACCGTGTTAAAATCACATCTTTCCGCAGATCCAAAGCCAGCGTTGCCTTAGCTGCTTGTCTGAGCGAGCTGCAGCTAACTCCTGCCACCTGCTGTCTCCTTCTTTGCTCTTCACTTTATTAAGATCCTGGTTTATGAAAAAAATGCAGAGGGACAAAGGAGATGGAGCTGCGGCTGCCCCATCGTTTGCACCGCCCTCCCTGCTGCGCATCGCTCTGCAGCCCCTCTGCTCCTCCCGCTGCCAACCCTGCCACCTCCTCTCCTCCACCACCACCAGCTTCCCTCTCATCCAACCAAGGAAATGGAGAGCCTGGATGTTGAGTTTCACTGGAGCCTGGCTCCAGGAGAAAGCCAGGGGACAGGCCACCTTCCTTCACCGCTCTGCAGGGCTGAGTGGAGTCTTGCTGGGGTCTGCTGTTGCACACTTTGCCTTCACCGCGCTGGCTGTGTGCTTGTTGGGTTGGGTTTCGCCTGGTGGGTCTGCCGTTCCCCTTGGCTGGTGCTGGGATTTGTGGCTTTCCGTGTCCGCCAGATTCTCCTTCGCATCTGCTGCTGGGTTTCTGCAGGTGGTCAGTAACCCTGAGAATGTGCTCGCCTCAGGGGTGCCGCTCACCCACGGTCATGAATTGCATATTCGTGAATCCGTCGATAAAACCAGAAGGGCCTCAGGAGGCTTGTTTTTGTCTGTCAGTCAAGTCTTAGATTTATAGTTCTTTTCTAGCATAGGGATTGCACCACCAATTCATGTCAATGGTTAAATAATGCCCAGCCCATACAGACGCTGTCACCTTTCCTCCTGTGGAGCCAGTTTAGAAGCCCTCGGTGGCTTCCAGACACACCGTCACCCCCTGAGACTGTCACAGCACTTGGAAATATTGGGTGAATAAATGCCGTGACACACACGTTGGAGGCAGGTGGGGAGCAGCGGCAGCTCGGTGCGCTGGAGCTCCCAAGACCGTAGAGCAAGGCGTGCTTTTTAGAGAGATCTCCTACGGGGGACAGGTATTTATGTAGCTTATCTTGAATGATTTATAGGGACCTTAGATACCAGGTTTGTAACCTATGTGTTTAGGTAACGCAATTTTAAGTCTCAGCAGTGCCCACTTAATCGTGAGCATGCTGGGCATCCACGTGGTCGTTCATGTAGAAGAGCCCCTGGGGTCGGCACGGGGGTGCGGGAAAGAAGAGGCACATCGTGGTGGATGGCTGTGCTTTGGGCCAAAGATATTTCACCCGCCATCCCTTGGTCTGGGCATCCTTGGGGAGGAGCTACTGTAGAATAAAACGGATCAAATGTTTACTGATTTATTTTTTTTACCTCTGGAGCACTGCTTCAGTGCTCCCGTGCCAATGTTGTTTCACAATCAGGGTGTCTTGACTGCAAGTGCTGTTGCTTGAAGATATACTGCAAAGCAAATTTTAGCATTTTTTTCTCTAGGCTTTTGTTGTGGTGCTTTGTACTTTGCCATCCTTGTTTTTAACTAGACAAATGCAACTTTATTTTCCACTTACGCGAAGACCATGGGGTGCTACAAACTTTGGAGAGGGCCCTTACAGTCTGTGGGGTATTCTGAACGTGGTGCCACACTGATGATTAAGTTTTTCCAGCAGAGCTCATCAGTTCACTTCTAATGAACAAATATACTGGAAAACGCAGCTCTGAGAGGGCGACTTTGCGATCTAATTGCAATTCTTAACTATTTCAGCAGATGTCTGGGAGATGTTTTTCCCATGAAGACACAATTCCAGATGGGCTATTGTACAGACCAAGAGCAAGCGGTGAACTTAAAGTGCATTAGAGATCTGAAAAACACGAGGTGAAGCTCTTGCTCTACATATCTCAGGCCACATTCTCCTAATGTTAGGTCATCTGGGGGAAGCAGTTTCCCATATTTGACTTCTTCTAACTATTAAAAAGCTACAACAGCAGAGACTTAGACCTGGGTTTTGGCCATCCCAGTGAAGACCTTGCCCACCCAGCCGTACCACTGGGAGTGCCTGTTCATGTCCGCAAAATAAAACACTCTTGGTACACATAACTATAAAATTCTGGTTAGTCTCTGCTTTTCAGTGGGGGGTGGAATTTTCTGTTAACTTTATGTCTGAGCACATGGTTGGCCGAGTGCTGGATCAGGCCCAAGGAAGGGGTGCCAGATGAGGGGGCCAGCATGGCTGCAAAGCTGAACTTGCGGAAAGAAATAAAAAAAGCCTTTCCAGCTGGATTAAATGTGTGATCCGTGGTGCAGCGTGCCGGGCGCTGGCACAGGGAGGATGGGCAGCGTGCGGCCAGGAGTAGCCTGCGTGCCCGCAGGGTGGCTGGAAGGAGCCCCGGGGCTCTGAACTGGGCGTCACCTCTGCCGAGCTTCTCGCTAACGCAGCCTGGATGTCTCCGGCTCAGCCCAGCGTCAGCCGCAAGTGCTGTAGAAATCTGGAAAACTTGCACGGTTCAGGCAAACTCTTTCCCGAGGAGCCCTGCCTTTGCCAAGGTTTAACATCCACCTCCTCCCACGTCGCAGAGCATCAGGGCGCCTTCTTTCTCCTCTGGGTCCTTCCTACACCTCTGCTTATGAAACTGTTCATGTCCTCCAAAGGTATTGAAAATCGCTGGGACTTAGGTGGGAATTTCTGCAGAGACTAGCAGAGGGCTTTTTTTTTTTTTTTATGTTACAAGAGGGAAAGGGAAGGGGACGTGAGTATCTTCCACCTACCTCAATGCGTAGAAGCTGTGTGTGCTACAGTAGAATCATAGAATGGTTTGGGTTGGAAGGGACCTTAAAGGCTACCCAGTGCCACCCCCTGCCCTGGGCAGGGACACCTCCCACCAGCCCAGGTTGCTCCAAGCCCCGGCCAACGTGGCCTTGAACCCCTCCAGGGATGGGGCAGCCACAGCTTCTCTGGGCAACCTGGGCCAGGGGCTCACCGCCCTCACAGCCAACAATTTCTGCCTCACATCTCATCTCAATCTCCCCTCTTGCAGTGTAAAACCCTTCCCCCTCGTCCCATGGCTCCCCTCTCTGCTCCAGAGTCCCTCCCCAGCTTTCCTGTAGGTCCCCTTCAGGTAGTGGAAGGACATTACAAGGTCTCCCTGGTAAGCCATGCAAAACCAGATCTTTGGTGGATAGTTCCCCTCTTATTAAATTTACTCCTTTGTAAAAGATCCCTTCATCAGCCTTGTCCCCTGCCTCCCTCCCTTCACCTCTTCCACACTTTTTAAACCTCGTTTAAACCTTTTAAACCTAACTTTTTCTCCCAAACCGATCGCTGATGTCGACCAGTGAGCAGCAGGTAGAGCATCAAACAGACAGAACCAGCTCTGCTCAGCTAAATGCTCAGATTTAGTTCATTGCTTTATTTCCATTTGTGTCAGTAAACTAAATGTTCTCGACTGAAGGTTTTGCAATAAAATGTTTTGACTAATCAGAGTTAATTTTCTGAATAGGTAGGGATTAATTATCAGCTGGCTGTTGTTTGTAGATGCCATAGTTACAGAGCTGAGTTTCTTCTCTTGAGTACTTTGTGGCTACAAATAAAGCGTACTCAAGCTGTCATTGGTAAAAGAGCAGATAATAAAGAGTAAAAGAATATTAATTGAGCCATTACCAGTTTCAAGATGTACTTATGCAGTTGGGTAAATAAATGCTACAGTGAGGCATGGCAGACATAGGAATCTCCTTCAGTGCGTACTGTATTACACTGGTGTCCTGCCTTTGGGTTTCCAAAGAGTCTAAAAACCTTTGCACTGGTGCTTATGCATTTTTTAGTTGCATTAATGAAATGCCTGTTCCCATGCATTTTCTAGTTCTTGAGGAACTGTATGTGGGACCAAATAGCACGAGAGCAAAGTAGTTACCCTCTATCTGCAGTGATGAGGAACAGAACAACTGCCAGGAGACGTGGTCTTTTACTGCTCCACGCCAGGAAGTAGTTTCTGGAGACATCAAAAATGACTGTCTGAGCGCCCACTCCCTCCCAAGCACGTACACAACTGTAAATAAATATTTATGTTTATAACTTCTCAGGCAAACTATGCAATCGCACAATGTATTCTGACTGATCGTTGATAAATTGTTCTGTAATTCGGCGGTGGTTGTTCATACGAAGTAGTTGGTGTATGAAGTTAGAAGGGCGAGGAGGCAGCTTGCAGCAGGAGCTGCCACCTCAGGGCACGCAGCCTGTGCCTCTGTCACTGCTGCTTCCAGGGCAGCTCCCGTGGGTCCCTCCTGCAGCGCCGGGCGCAGGTTGGTGTCACGCCACAGCTCGGTGCTTCTCCAGGAAAGGCGTTCAGGTTTATTATACAGGAACCTGAAATTGGTAGATCCTAAGACTGAGGTTGTGCTTGATGCTGGGGTTTTGCGTGGTGTGAGAGTTTGTCCCCTGCTCTGCGTCCTTCCTGTCAATACCCAGAGAACACGGATAGGCCACACCATAAAATCTGGATTTTAATCAGGTTTCCTGATCAAGAGGTAGAAAGCCTTAATGCTTCCAGGTGTCGGGGCTGCCATTGTTCTGAGCCTGCTTGGTTTTTCCTTCTCCGCAGCCTCGTGTCTAAATAATGCAGGTCAGGTTCAGCGATGGCACCTTCACCTCAGTGGTTTTCTCCGAGACCTTCGCTACCTGTGGTTCCCTTCTGCAGTGTTTGGTCTTTGTTTTCCCCTTCTCATTTATCCCTTGGTCGACCCGTATTGAATATCCGTGTGTGTACACGGACTCACAGTAGGGGGGAGTAAGCCGAGATACGTTTTGCAAGTGGATGCAGACTCCCCTGTTTTTTTCACAATTGTGTACATTACTTACTTTCAGATCTACCAGGGGTTTTACTGTTTGTTTTTGCCTGGATACTTTATCTGCCTCCTTCTGCAGCAGTGAAAAGCACTCTGCGTGCTCTGCAGAGCGGAGGGAGAGAGGGGGCCTTCCCTGCCGCCGTGCTCAGGGCGATCTTTTGACTTAGAATGATGAGCGGGGGCAGGCAGCGATGGGGAAGGATGGAGAAATGCACGTCAGGGATCGCAGCTCGGTGTTGTGGCTGCGGTCCGAGGGCATGCCTGGCTGCGTGGTGTGGTTAAGGGCGCTCGTCAGGCACAATAAATGGGGAGAACATGGGGATCAGGGAGAGGCACATGCCCTGGGAGGAGCGAGAACTCGGCTCCCACTGCCAGTGAGATGAAGCCTCAGACTTCCAAAGGCAAGAAAATTCATCCTGAACGCACCCGTACTTCACTTGGCTTAGCTGGAACATGGTCACACATATGGTATTTATATCAGACCCAAATGCCCAAGCAAAGGAGGCCAACCTGCTTATTTTCAGGGTTTACGAGGGGTGTCACTTGCTAAAGTCTCCAGGGTGACTTCAGCCACGGGTTGCAGCCGCCAAGTTATGAAACCGTAAGAAAGTGGGTGTATAATGGAAACGGTGACAGAAGGTTTGGGGCTTTTTTACAATTTTTTAAACAGTCCTCCATTTTGCAGCCCAGCTGTTTGAAATTCACTGAACTAGTATCTCGAATGGCTAAGACGTGAACTGCGGCTGAAAAGAGACTCGGGCATCCAGCTCGCAGGCCTGCCAAGTCCTCACCTGTCTCACAGGATTTCAAAAGTCGGCTTCCAGAGCAGAGGGGGACAGGGCTCGGCTGGAGGATGGTGGCATGTTGTATCTCTTTTAGCCCCTGTTATGCTTGTAAGGCTTGGAGTGAGGTTTGGCAAATTGAACCCCCTGACTTGTGCAAACCTGTGGCCATGGGGGAGGCATGGGGAGAGCTGCAGCGTTGGTGACGGTGTTTAGCTGCTGCGCCTTCACGCTGAAAGCGACAGGAGCTGTGCTGAGCTTAGAGAAATTCAGGCTGAAGGAAGATGGAGCAGATGTAGTCAGGAAAGAAGCCTCGGGGGTAAATGTTTTATCATAATGCAGAGTCCTGCTTGCATCTGATAGAAATATGCCAGCGAGAGGCTCCAGTAAGTGTAGCCCTGCGTCTCCTGTACTGAGCAAATGACATGGTGTGGGCAGCACAAACGTGACACGTGCACTGAAAAACATCTTTTGGCAGATGCGCGTGACACACAGTATGTGTTTTTTTCGCAGCTTCGATGTGGAAAATGGCCCGTCACCGGGTCGCAGCCCACTGGACCCGCAGGCCAGCTCCTCGTCAGGACTCGTATTGCACACCACGTTCCCGGGCCACAGCCAGCGCAGGGAGTCCTTCCTCTACCGATCCGACAGCGACTATGACTTATCACCAAAGACGATGTCCAGGAACTCTTCTCTCCCAAGTGAACAGTAAGCATAAATTCAGCTCACATCATATTTTACAGTAACTAAGAGCTTTATGTAGCCTCCTGTAATCCTCAGAGCGTTGTTAAGAGGAGCTTACGGGTGGTACTCACATTTCATAGCCTGAGTGCCCAAGGAGGGTGTTTTATGGTCTGCCAAGGCATGACGTTCCTCTCCCCATCCCATCCTTGAAATACTCTCCCTTTCCCTGTAATTTCGCAGAAGAGCTTTCAAAACCGTACCCTGAAATAGTAGAGAATTTTTGCATTTTACCTTCCTTGGTACTAGTTCTTCAGGTGGGAATTTGTGTTTAACTGCAGGGTGAATCCCGGGCTGTGCTCCGGGCAGAGAGCACTGCCAGCTGCCCGTGTCCCCGCTGGGCCTGCTGGCAGGAGAGCCCCGTCACTCCAGCCCTAGGTTTGCTTGGTGACTTTTTGCGCTCTCTTTTCTCAGTTATACTCTCTTCGTGCATTCTCAGAGCCTGGTTAGCGTCATCTCTGCTTTTCCTTAAGTAGGTGACGCTCCATTAGCCTGGACAATAGAACTATGACTGTACTTGTATTTACAGTATTACTCTTCCCCATCCTGTTTTTTGTCATGGGTTGTTCACTAGAACTGAACGGGAAATACAGCAGAAAGCCGAGACAGATGGTTGAGCTTGAGAGGATCAATACAACACAGAGCGTGGAGCTTAAATGAGTGTCCGGGATTTGCAGCCCTTTATTTTAAAAGGCATAGTTTAAAGTTTTAAAGTGACCATTAAGCTATAAAAAAGTGTTCATTAAAAAAAAAAAAAACTTTAACTGTTATGAAAGCCCTACAAGTTTTGTCATGAAATAGAAATCTAAATATTAGCGAGATCCACGAGGACGATTCTCCTGAAAGAGAATATCCCTCCCTGTTAGTCAACATTTAGTAAATATTTACTGGAGACAAAGTAACCACGCCAAATTATGCAAATACCATGTTTTGTGTAAACGGTGGGTTTTAACAATTGCCCCCTGTTCCCAGCAGCATGCTGGAGGAGGCAGCAGTGCTGGGGTGGGGAGAGCCCCATCCAGCTGTGCCCAGCACCCTCATTTCCCTCAGCTTCTACAGCTAGAGGCGTCCATTTACTGTGGGCATCAAGGCTCCTGCGGCGCTTGGGGGAGCCGACATCTCCACACTGACCTGGTTTGGACATCAGTGTTGAGACAACTTTAATTAAAATGTAAACTTAGCGCTGATACCCGAGTCTGGACGAGTGGACGTGCTCTGTGGCAGCACAGCTGGGGAGAATACCCCTTGGAAGGGGCGCCATGCGGGTGGATGCCTCCCTAGAGGTGGCTGTGGTAGGCACGTGGTACGGGAGCCCACCACCAGCTGCGCTGGGTTGCCTTGACCTTCCAGCCCTGGTCAGCTCTGCGCAGCAATGGCTCTACAATGCCACGTCTGAGTTAGGTAAATCACACTGGATTTTTTCATAAACGCACATGTGCTATATATAATATCACCCCTAAAAAACCCTCTTATTGATGCTGACGATGTATTTTTCTCAGAACTTCTGCTCAAATCTTCCATGATGAAAACGGCCGGACAAAAACCCGGTGCCTGAATAACATTAAAGACTGTGGCAGAGATCAACAAAAGCCAGGAAATTCAAAGCTGACCTTTCCCCGGACCGTTATGTTATTTTTTCCACCCCGGTGCGAGCGTGCTGCCTTAACTTTTGAATTTCCTGGCTTTTATTGCCTGGTGTTACCACTCTGAACAGTCGCTCCAGCCGGGTTGCTTTGGATATACACTGCGAGACCTTTCCATTAGGAACGAGATTTTATGTAGTGTTAAATTAACGCTGCATGGGTTAATGTGTTTTTTGTTTTTTTTTTTATTGTCGGGAAACCTCCCTTTGTAAAATGCTCTTTCTCTGGGGTGAACGATGCCCTGTTTGAGGTAAATTTTCTCCATTTCTCCCTAGGCATGGGGACGACCTGATTGTCACGCCATTCGCCCAGGTGAGTTGGCCTCCCAACCTGGAAATAAAAACAGAAATAAAACCCGACAGCCTTTAGGCGGAGGAGATAACCTCGCCGCTTTTGCCTCCCTCATTAGGTGCTGGCGAGCCTACGAAGCGTGAGGAACAACTTCACGCTCCTTACCAATTTGCACGGCACCTCCAACAAGTAAGACCATTATTTTTCTTTCCTTCAGGGCTCGCACGAAGCAGGGGCCGGTGGCGACCGAGAAGGGTCGGCGGCGACCGGGGACCCGGTCGCCGCCGACCCTTCTCGGTCGCCAGCGGCCCTGAGCTCCGGCCGCGCTGCCTCAGGCCCGCTCTGCTTCTTGCGCGGGACGCCAGGGGGCGCCAAAGCGCAGCCCGCCGGCCGGGCGCCGCCATCTTCTCACACCTCAGGGGTCTCCTCCTGGTCGGTGACTGGGGAGACCGGGAAAGCATGGCGGGGCTGAGGAGGCAGGGGTGTGTTTCTGCTTGAGATGCGGGGAAGGGGGTGCGATGTGTTTCTGGGCGTATCGGGTGCGTGTGGTGTGGTATCTTCCTCACTTTGCCGCTTTGGCTGTCCCAGACGTCCGTTAGGCGCCCATAGAATCATAGAGTCGCTTTGGTCAGGAGGGGCCTTTAAGATCATCAAGTCCAACCGTTAACCTAACACTGACAAGTTGCCACTAAACCATGTCCCTCAGCACCACGTCTACACGCCTTTTAAATCCCTCCAGGGGTGGCGACTCCACCACTGCCTTGGGCAGCCTCTTCCAACGCTTGGCAACCTTTTCGTTGAAGAAATTTTTCCTAATATCCATCCTAAACCTCCCCTGGCGCAACTTGAGGCCGCTTCCTCTTGTCCCATGGCCTGTTCCTTGGGAGAAGAGCCCGACCCCCCCTGGCTGCCCCCTCCTTTCAGGGAGCCGCAGAGAGCGAGAAGGTCTCCCCTCAGCCCCCTTCTCTCCAGGCTGAACACCCCCAGCTCCCTCAGCCGCTCCTCACAGGGCTTGTGCTCCAGACCCCTCACCAGCTCCGTCGCCCTTCTCTGGACACACTTGGAGCGGAGGTGTCGTCGTGTTCGGTCAAGCTGTGGTGCTGCCCTGCATTTCCACCATTGTTTCACAAGCAAGGCGGTCATGGGCAAAGGGTGGACATCAAGAAGGGGAATGCCGGCCATGAGGCTGTGAGGATGGTGAGGGTTTCCCTGGCAGGGCAGGCAGTGACATCCTGCAGCTCGGCTCTGTGGGGCTGCCTGGAGGCCCAGCCTGTGCTTCATTCCTATGTTGCTTTGAGACTGTAATTGCACCGAATGGGGTAGGTGATGCTCCGAACTTAAGAGGAGGATGTTTTTTTATACCTGCTGAACAGGAGAAACCCTATAAATTCCTTTTTACGCCTTTGTCCGGAACCACCGTTTCCCCATAGCTATTTATAATGAGCCAGTCATCATCATTTTCTGTCCTGTTTTGCCCCAAGAGAGCTGTTTTGCGTGAAACCAGCATCATTCATTCCTGGCGACGGCGCGGATGCACCCACCCGTCCCACCCTGGGACTGGCAAGCGTTGCTCGTTCTGAGTATCCCGCTGGCTCCTGAAGCGAAGGAACGAGGTGCAAAATTGCACTCCATTGGGATGCCGTGGGCTTGCTGCACTGCTGCATGCATGAGTGGCATTGTCTGGGTGCCCACCATGGACTCTGCTTTCTGCCTTCCCATGAAATCTGGTATTTTACATGAAGGCCAGCATTTTGTCCGGGCGGCAGATTTCCTCCCGTTGATTTCTGTTTGTAAATTTTGATCGGAAGGAACCGCCACATTCCAAGATGGAGGTTAATAGAAAAACAGATGGCTGAAATAGATTCCTTTTTTTATGCTTTTCTTTTTTGAATGGCTTGAGCATTTCAGCAGTTCCTAATGAGGAATCTGAAATTGGATGGGGCCGGAAGGAAGCGAGGGCGTAACCTGTAGGACACAGAGGCATCTTGCAGTGTCCTTTTGAAAACATTCCCAGATTTGATTGAGGTATAAAGTAATTTGCCCAGCCAAAGCAGAAGTCGTGAAATGTTTAAACCATTATATACCAAACATCCAAGTCCGTGGCAGAATGTGCTTCCAGGCGCTGTGGAGCTTCCCGCACAGTTTCCAAACAGCTCTGCTGGGTCACAGCCGTGCTGCCAGCTCATGATTTTATCATATTGTCTCATGATACATGGTATTTTACTTAAACTTCTGCTCTGGGGATCATGAGAATCTCAGCTTTTCTTTAGCCCCTCCTCTCCCTTCTTTTTTCCTCCTCCTCCACCCCTCCTGGCCCATGAAAGAAAAAGAGGATGCTGTCTCACATATTTACAGAAATGCTGGAAAATATGAATGTTAAGGGCTGGAGGAAAAAAAAACAACAAGAAGTCATAATTTTTGGACTTTAACGTCAGGGGTTTTAAGGCAGTTTCCTGATTGGAAAAGAGGAGAGTATGATTAATGGTTTCGGAGTGCCTGAGTTTGGCAGATGTGGCCCAGGACACGGTCAGAAAGCATCCGGCGCCTACTCCTCTTAACACCCGCCAGCAAGAGAAGGAGCGGGAAGCGGGAGCTGTGTACGATTGAGCATGCTGGTGGCTAAGAGGGGACAGTGCTGTCGAAACCCAGGACTCTGGGTCTCTGTTGCCTGTGCCCAGGCTGCCACAGAAAGCAGGATGAGCACGGCCAGGATGTAATTCAAGGATGCCAGGAGCGGTGCCGTTCCCTTTTCAGGCTCCGCAGCGGGGAATACCCTACTGAATACTAGCTCATCCCTCCCCGCCCCCCTGAAGGCATGTCTGTGCAACTCAGCGCAGGGTTTGAAGATACCTGGAGCATGTCTCCCCAGATACTGGAAGCGCTGGAGCCGCAGCGTGGTGTCCCTATTGGGGAGTTTCTGTTTTTTAGAGATTTCAAGATTTGGCTTTTCAAAGGCTCAGCAGAGGCAGGTCGGGGCAGATTTTTAGAGAAGTCGGCATCCAACGTGTGCGCCCTGTGCTGAACCCTTCGAAGAATCTGGGTCCCGCAGCTCCCTCCAGAAAAGTCTGAGCTTTTGAAATCCCAGCTGGCAAGTGGGAGCTTCAGGAGAAGGAGGAGGCTTTGGAGGCCCGCTCCAAAAGGTCGGGAGGCCGGGGCCAAGGGTCTGCAGCAGGACTGTAGCTGCGTTACTCTAAGGCAGATCTTACCTGGTTAGGGAGGCCTTCCTGGAGCACTTCTGAAGAACCCCCTAGAGCTACAATTGCAGCAGAATTGAGTCGCTCACTTGCTTTGATTTCAGCTTCAAAGGAGAGCTGGCAAATAATGGATGCTTCAGTTCAGTGGCTGACTCAAGAAGTTGGGGTTAGGAGGTTGGCTAGGAGAGAGTGTGGGGAAATCTGGCTTCAGTTAAAATGTATCAGAAACTTCTTGGGGAAGCAAAAGCCCAAAGTTTCATTTTTGGTCAGCCTGAAATACCGCATTCAATCCAAAATGAAGAATCTCGATTTTGGTGTCAACTCTTTTTAACTTCTTCTATAGAAAAGAAGTCTCTTTTTTCCCAAGTAAATTGTGGTTTGAACTTGAAAAATTAACAGTTTTATTTGGCAAATCTCACAATGAAATATTTTGACATTTGGCAAAATACTGCACCCTTTTTCCAGTCAGACCCTGTTTGCTTGATTTGAGCCAATTTTTCAAATAGCTTTTGGTCCTTTCGAAATCCAGTCTTTTCTGATGAAATTGTTGCTCCTAGTCAGAAAAATGTCCTTCAGATCTTTCAGAGCTTACGCTAGTGACTGCAGCGTCTTCTTATGTGCTTGCCACTGCAGTTCAAAGTGTTAACGGTAGGGTTTAAAGCCGTACATTTCTCACCTTACCTATGGCATTGCCTTGTAGCCTGTATGCTGGTGTAGCGGTTGACATTACTTCAGGGTCCAGTCCAGGCCTTGTAGGAAAAAGCTTTTCAGGAGCAGACCTTGATTCTGGGGCGTCCACCGACCCCTTCGGCCACAGAGACCGGCCCTTGCTGACTTCCAGGCATATTTGGAGCAGAAAGTTGCAAAGGCAGGGTGGGATGATGGCACATTTTTCCTGGTGTACCATCTTTGCAGCGTGTGTGTGTGCTTAGCAGGGGATAGACCATCTTTGGGTTTTCCTAACAGATATATCGGTACTGCTCATTAGCTGCCAAATAATTTTAAAGTGTTTTGGGCTTCTTTGTGAGTATAAACAAGGATTTTTAACTGTGGGAGTTGGCAGTTTGAACTGCCAACAGGGTTTGAAATGATAAAATAACACCTATTGATAGTGTATTCTTTATTCCTCTTAGGAGATCTCCAGTGACAAGTCAGCCACCTGTCTCCAGAGTTAACCTGCAAGGTATGTGTGTGACTTTGATAATCACCTGCAAGACAAATGCAGACGAAGGTATTGCACATCATTTTACTGACAGCTGCTTCTCTGCCCCCTCCCCCTCGAGCGATTCTGGGCTCACAGAGCTTCTTCTGGGTTACTTGTGCAAAACCAATACAAGGGAACCACCAGGCCCAAAATATTGTTATTTTAATAGTTTGGGGTTTGGGTTTATCCTTGTGTGTTAGCGTAAAAGACAAACATGATTTTGGTTTGATAGTCACGGCCACAGTGACTGCTATTCTTCTGAGTCCCTGTGCTGCACAGGCCTGGACAAGCCCCAGCCTACAGGCCTCGAACAGGCTCAGGCACAGCTGTATTTTTTTTATCCTGTTTATTTCAGTTTGTTTCCATGTGATCTATGTAAAAATTGCAATCTCAAAAACCTTTCTCAGGTGAAACTTCCTCTGCTTGTATTAGGCTGCCCTGGAACGGCTTTTTTGCTGTTGTTGTTTGTTTCGTTGTTTGCTTGCGGTCTTTTGAAATCTGCGTTTAGCAATGGAAGGAGAGCAGAAGTCAGCGAGTGTGGCTAATCGCATCTTCTTTCCTGTCTGCTCCCCCCCCTTTTACATGGTGTCCCTCAGTCACCTTGTCCTCACCCCCGTGCCGGGTCAGAGACAACACTAAACACAAGTAGGTCTGACTGCGATTGCAGAGGAGAATAACACCGAGCAAAGCGGCTGGATGGAGGGTGAACAAGGGACCCCCGAGGGGGCTCGGCATCTGCCTGGGGTGCCCAAGCGAGGTGGGGTAGGCAGCAGTGTGAGCCCAGTGAGCGGAGGCAGGGAGCAGTCGGGGTGGGAGCGGGGCGCTGCTCAGGTAGGGCGAAGTACTGAGGATGGGAAGCAGAGGCAACCTGCTCGTGACAAGTTTCTTTGTTTTCATACCTGGATTTAGCCTTGCAGTGCTGGGCACTTGTGGGACCCCTCTGAGGACCAGAGCTGGCCCTGCTTGCACTAATTTAAAGGTTACTCCCACAGAGAAGGAGATAAGATTTGGAGGGAGTGCCCATCTGTAAGGTTTAATCTCAGCCTTTCCAATAATTATGTGCTTGGAGGGACTAATAAACCTTAATTTTTACAGTGTGTGAAGCCTGGGTAACTTAACTATCATTTCCTTTCATGCTGTATATTATTTACTGTCTGGGGATACATATAGTCCTGGAGACTTCCGGATTAGGGTCCTTAAAACTTGTTAATGGAATGTGGTAACCTCTGATGCAGAATGAAAACTGGACAACATAGCCTTAAACGCCTTTCCCTTCACTCCCTCTCTGTGAACAGTGTTGAGTCAGGGCTAGCAGGAATGCAACTCGTCACTTTATTTAAAAATCTGTTCTAGCAAGACTTTGATTTTGTGGACGGTGTGAAGAAAATCATGGAAAATTTCATAATCTTTCCATAGATCTGTTTATATAGGTTACAGCATCTAATAATGAGGAGACAATTCCGTTCCAGGAATTTTTAGATTAATTTTCTTAGCACTTTCTGTGTAAACAATTGCTTTCAACTTTTTAACACTTCGTGGACATTTTTCTACAGTGTTGCCAACGTAGGCTACTTGTTACTTTTTAGCTAACCCAAGCTTCTAATGCTGGGAATACATGAAAATTTCAGCTTTCTTTTTGATTGAAGGGTCTGACGCGCGTAATTGCAGAGCAAGTTTTGTGTTACCCTGCAAAGCTCAAAAAGAGAAAGCAACTGAAAAGAATCCAACTTTCACCATTTTTAACCTTGTGATCCTGACTCATGTTTTTTAATGTTTCAGTGCTAGTAATTATCTGTGGATAGGTGGATATATCTAAACTAAATTATATTGACATCTTCCCTGAGCTGTGAAAAAAGAAAATGTCCAGATGTGGAAGTGAGCCAGGCCGGATGCATTTTCAGTATGTAGATTTTTGTTTGGTAACAAAAGGGCTGTGGAAGAAAACTGCAGCTCAGCGGGTTGTGGAATCTGTAGAAAGTAGAGAAGTCTAGGCTGGATTCGTGGCCCCTCGAGTAAATGAGTTCTTAACCATGTAACTTAATTGACTTTAGGTGAAGTCTTCAAACAAAATGTAAAATACGACTTGTATCATTACAACTTAAGTGAATTGTTACAGTTTGTAGGTAAGAATAAGAAATAGTTTTGAGATTGATAGGAATTTGTGTTATTTCCTACATGACTAAAGCCAATATTTATATTACTAGTGAAACCGCCTGGTGTTCTTAGTTAAATTGTTTCAGATTATATTTTTGTTGATCAATTTTATGAGCTCTCACAGGATCTAGTTTCTAGGCTGAAGCCATCCCTTCCTGGCCAGCGTAAGACACTGTATCTGCCATATTGTCACACCGCCGTGCCCAGGGCGTCAGGAGTGAGCTTGCCGAGGAGGGACAGCAGCTCTGACACTTTGAAGGAAGACTCTGAAAAGCAGCCTGATAGAGCTGCTGCGGTGTAATGAAGAATGCCAGTGTTACTCTGCCCTGCGGTTATTTACTTTCTTATTTTGTGCTATTCTAGCACATAAGCCAGGACCATTCTGAATTTCTGTCCGTATTCTCTTGTTGCATTTGTTGCCCCCACTTTGCTGCCTGGAGTGCGTTCCAGGTTCCTGTAGAGCCTCTCTTGTATCCTGTGGAGGCTGCAGTCATTCTGTCTAGCGGTCGCCTTGACCAATTTGGTGATTCCCTTCCTTTACCTACTTACAGCCATTGTTACATACTGCAACTCATTTCAGTAGAGCAGAAAACAATGGCGGTCATTTACTTTCTAAGGAAGTTTCCATGTAAATGCAGAAGAACAAAGGGGTTTAGAGGATTATTTTTTTTTTTTCAGTGTTTGCAGCTTTTTTTTCCCCTAGATGGCTTCTGATTTGGAAATTATGAAAGGAAGGAGAGATTTTCCTATCAGAACACTTCCAGTTATGTGCCAATGGCTCCTGTGTCTGAAAGGATGCCGAGTGTTTTTCCTGAAAGTTTTGGAGAAGGAAACAGTAATGTTTTGATTGGGACTAGGCTGCGGTACATCCCTCTAGATAAAATAATGTGTTTTGAAATGAAATGTGTTTATATTCTCTGGGTCGGTTAGTTGGCAAAGCTCGGAATTTTATTTAGTTCTCCCGTGTCACACATTGATTCATAGATTTACCACAATCGACATCAGTATGAGCATCTCATATATGTCTCCTTTTATTTGTCATTAGTGGAGTGATTTATATCCTGTTATGAAAAGTACAGAACTCGGGATTTAAAGCAAACTAGCATACATTAATAAAATTACCCTGGAGGGAGACAAATTACGTTCAGGATTTGCACTGGAAGTAATACATGCCAGCTGTTTACTCCAGCTAGAATCGTACAGGGTTTGTCAGTTGTTTCAAACCGAGAGGAGCCAAATCTGTCGCTAGTGTACTCCCAAGGAGTTGCATCACTGAGGACCCAGGCCCGTGGCGAAATGAATGAGCTGCATCGAAATTACGAAATTCTTTTTCTTTTTTGCTTTCATTTTCTTGAAAGCATGAAAAATTCTGGCCAGGTTTTTCATGGGACGAAGTGCTTTCAAAGCCGATACTGATGTCACTGTAAATTTCAGAGCCTTCTTAACCTTATAACCACAGCCATAAAAGGAAGAGGAATATGTATTGAACATCCTGTGTTTTGTCCTTGGTATCAGCTTCAGAAAATCTGGCAGATTTTTCCTGTTGTTTTGTTATAACTGCAGATCACAGGAATGAACAAAATTGCTTTTATGAATTAACTGAGAAACCATAACATGGAAATACGAAGCCATAGCAAAAAGTACATAAATCCTTAATTAGCTCATGTACTTTGCAGCTGGGAAGGATAGTGGGAATACTTCAGACCATGAGGTTCCTAAGCGGAGTGCAATTGTGCAGGGCCAGGATTATGAATGGGTGCTACCCAACTACCTTCTCTGGAGTTACAGAAACAATGATATAAACACATCGTTGCACAAGCGTCTGTGATGTTTCTTTCTCCTGTTCTCCTTTTTGATTTTTTTTTTTTTTAAATGCGGCCTCTGCCACAGTTAGTTTCATTGACCTTTGTGCTACCTTGGGCTCAGTGAATCCATCAGCGCCTTCTCTTCTCAGTTCAGCTCCCTCCTCCCTTGGCATCAATGAAAGGTCTTTAGATCCTACCCAGTTGATTCAACTAATAAAATCTTTAACTAGCAACAAATCTGGTGGTTTCTGCCTAGTTTTGTTCTTCCCTCCATATTTATTTACTTCATTGGCCCTAATTCTCTCTAAATTAAACCATCTTTCACTGGCTGCCACGGTCAGTCTAAGCCTCTGGTTCCGCCACCCATTTTGGTACAATCTTTTCTCCATCTGTTTTGCTTCCTTTCTGTTTTTCCCAGGACTTTTTCATATTGTGCTGTTCCTTCTCTCAGCTCAGCACAGGGTCGCTGCTGTTTGCTTAGATTCCCGGTATCGGTGTCTCCCTCACTGCACAGCAGTGGCTGTGTACCGGTCTTTGTGTTTGTCTGGACTAGCGCGGGCTCTTCATGCCATCACCTTCCCTTTGCAGTATCTGTGTAAAAACCTGTGCGTTACCTGTGGGTGCTGCTGTAAATGAACCCCCTCCTCCCCATCGCAGAGGTTGTGGAGAAAGCGCTGTACCAGTCGTGATGCCACAGGGATTTTCCAGGTGAAGACGGGAGAGGTGGTACATTTCTGCCAGAAGATCGACACCCCGATGGACAGTATTTTCCCATACTGGTTGGTCTGATAGGCTGTTGCATTTAAACGTTACTGATGGCTGAGAGGAGCAAAGCGTAGTGTTAAGGACCAAACCGTGTTGTGTGCTTCCTGGAGCTGTGAGGGGTTTGTAGAAACTTTTCTCAAGAGCAGGCAACCGAGTGCCCCTTGGATGCTTTCAACACTGAATAATTATAGTGTGTCCTCATGATTAATTATATACCTAGCAATATAATATAGCTGATTTGCTTTGCAACCCGAGGCTTTGGGGGGTGTAGCGCTTTGGGATATGTCACACACAGCCTTTTCAGGGCTCGTGGGATTAAAGCTTTGTTAAAATTCCTCTCTGGGGATGGGAGTGAAAGATTGGTATTTTTCTTGCTTGTGCCTTAGCCTCTGCTTTCCTGCACATCTGCACGTTTGTCTGCACTGCTCACATGCCTTTACACGAACTCAAAACTTGTACTCTTTCATTTTTTATGTGGGTGTAAGATGTACACAGACTCGTGCACGAACATTTGTATAAAGCATAAACAAACGACTGGATAATGTTGGTGCTTGTGCTAATGAGAGTCCCAACTTTTTGTAGGACTTAACAAGCCCTCTGCATCAAAGTCAGCTCTTGGTTACAAATACCTATAAATCCCAAGTCATTAATATGGAGCAAGTGCTCTTGCACCATACTTCTCTGCTTGGCGTGCGGAGCATGGCTCTGGGCATGTACAAAATAGAAGATTCGTTTTAAATTCTGTTGGTCTGATGGGAGTTTGGCTGAAGATCTGGCCTTTTGATTTTGAGACAGATTGTCCAAGTCAAGTAGATGCGGTGTTTCAGGCTTTTGACAAGTGTGCAAGAGGAGCCGTATGTGACCAGACAGCTGAGCTAAAAAGTAACTGATTGTGCACAGTAAACTCAGTGGTGCTGTAGGCTTACTTATTACCTACAAATATTATTTTTAAAGGATGCAGTGCTATAATGATGCAGATAATTTAGGAACTAACAAAACTGTAAAAGAAATCAGATAGCTGTCAGCTTAATGATGTGACTGAGTAAAATTAAGGCTGTTGAATGATAAAGTGATTCTTACTGCTTGGAGAAACTAAAAGTGCCTTTCAAAGTGAACATTAAAAGTGGCCTGCAGAACAAACAAGCATAGCTGACCGTGTCCCACACCCCGCTGGGGAAGTCCAGAGGCCGTTTCTTGCTCTCCGGGGGTAGTTCATTCCCGCCGAGAGTCCGTTTCGTGTGTTGCGCCTGCCTGGGAACACACACCCCCTGAAAGTTGGACTCATGCATCTTAGTAAGTATTTCAGTTATGCTATTGACGTCAATGCAGTCATTAAATAGATTGCCGGCCCTCCCATCAGTAAACCTGTGCCAAAGACCTAGAGGCAGACACATTTTAAAAGAAGAACATCAGGTTTTCTTTTAGCTTTTGGAGAGAATAAGGGAAAAGTTTCTTCTGAAGTCACTATGCTTTGCAATAAGGGAAGTTTTTTTGCTTAATTTTTTCTAAGACTCATTTTCTGTGAAGATAATTGCTGCATTTTACTTAACACACTTTTGTTATGTTACTGTGCACATAAACAATTCCAAATGAGACTAAAGAGTAATTTTTTGCGATCGGCTCCAGCTGAAAAATGACACTCATTTTAGGTCTCCCGGCTAGATGTATTTGTGTATCAAGTAACAGAAGGTATTCAGGCAAACCTGTTTAGCCTTTGACTCCAGAAATTCTGCAAGGATTGATTTCATGACATCTATATAAGAAAATAGCCTTCATTTCTCCTCGGCAGGCTCTGAAGACATACAAGCTAATCATGACTCCATAGCAACGGATAAAAACTGTTTTCCCCTCCGCCCCACCTGTGGATGTCACATGAAGATGCTACACGTGCTGCTGCCATCAGGAGCCTGTCACTCCCTGGGGCCCAGCTGCCATCTGCGGCCGTGGGGTGAGCAGCCATGCTGCCAGCAGGACTCCCTGCGTGCACTCACGCTGTCCTGCTGTATTTCTGAGGCGAGCTGAGCTCTCCTGGGCTGGCCAAGCCGTCCATTCATTCCCGTGGCCGGGGAGACACCTACCTCCCATTGCTGAACGCAGCTTCGGGTTGTGCAGTTCTCCTTTGCCCGGTGTCAGGAATGGCTCTGGCCAACAGACAAAGGCTCCAAAGGGGCTGTGAGCTGAAAACCTAAGGATATACATAGATGGCATCCTCACCCAGGTGGAAGGAGTACCTTTCCTTTGACAAGACAAGCAGGTATGTTGTAATCAACAGCAGCAATGCATTTTTGAAGAGCGGTTGAGGAGCCAAACCACTGAGTTTTTTGTTGAGGTTGTCATTTCACTGCTGGTACCACACTCTGTTACGTAGGGTAAAACCATAGAAACAGTCATAGGTTGTTAAAAGGGCTTCTCTCTGATGGATGGTTTCTTTCTGAATGAGCCGGGCAACTGTGAACCCAAGGTGGCAATGAAGAGATCTTCGTAGTGGCATGTTCTCATTGTGTCCCCATATTCACTCTGCTCTTTAAGCACAAGTCAAGCCCTGAAAACCCTGCATTGCTTTACTCAGCTCCCATTCCTGTTGCATTGCTTAAGGCCTCTGCGAAGACAATAAGACTTTGCCATTGCTAATATCGGAGTTGATAAAATCTGTGTTTCTTTTGTTTTCTACATAGAATGATAATAGTTGCTGTGGGTGAGATTTTGACATCGCAGTCTTCAGTGTAGTGAATCAGTTCCATATGAGTTTGAGAAATGTGTGCTTGATCTGAGGAAAAAAACAAACCAAAACAAACAAAAACACCCAAACCAAACTTCTGGCAGGCCAAGTTATTTTTTTTTAGGTCGTGGGGCACAGTTTGTGCATGCCTTAGTGATGAATAGGGTTCTTCATTGTCCCACTGATTTGAACCCCTTCAACTTCCATATCATCAGCATTTTCCAGCCAGTGGGAGCTGAAACGGACTCCCGAAAGCACCCATCAGCTCATCCCCACAGCAGCTATATATAAGTTTCTCCTTCCTCCCCCGAGGTTGAGCTCACTGCTGCAGCATTGTGTCCCGGACACAGCTGGCCATGGGAGTGTGAGAGGCTGCATCCGAGTATCTGTGCGGAGACGTTCCCAGGGTAATGCACCGCACAAATCCCAGAGCCATCAGCCTGTCCTTGGACAGTCCCCATGTTCAAAACTTTGTCCTCCTGCAGGATCTGATTCCAAGTGTAAGTTGCTTTCTTGTGGTGTTTTAAAAAGTAAGTATTTCTAACCTTGTGTTTTGCTTGTCAGCGGCCAAATCGTTCAGTCCGTAGTTGGGCAGGAACTCCCGCTGTTTCGTATTTATTAGTCTTGCTGGGAGCAGTGTTTGATTCTAGCATGTAGGGGCATAAACAGAGGGTAAAGTGCTGGCCTCGATCGACAGAATTTGAATTCACCCGTTGTCCTCTGGAGGGTAGACATTTTGCCCACCAAATTTGACTCTACAATTACAGGATAACAATTATGAAGATTAAGAGCTTTTAAAATCAATGTATAATCCAGGTAGAATTAAAAGCGTGAGTAAAGGATTGCTAACGCACTTTTCCCTCTATTCAGTTACGGAACTGCATCCATTCTGAGATACGGTTTAGACTCACCGATTCCCAGTCGGTGATGCTGAACAGTGAACGTATCGACTGTTTTCAGTGTTCAAATCACCCAGAAACGCTCTGGTCTTATTGTCAATATCTTTTCATCTCCTGGTTGACTAAAAAAAATTTATCTAGTTAAGCATAGTTAAGCTTATTAATGTAAGCACAATGTCATTGTGCAACTGGTAAAGAATGTTATGCTAATAGTTAATGAAACATTTTATTGTAATATTGTTTTCTTTGTAAGAAGTGTCTGTAAATGACAGCCTTAAGTATTGTATAATTGTGATACTTTTTTGACAGAAAGGAAACAACTGTTAATTATTTATGGTTATTAATAAAACATGCCAGGTTCTTAAGTTAATTCAGTTCATGGGAAAAATATGTATGCTTACAAAGATTTACATTTTTTTAAGCATTAGATTTTAAAAAAACATCTAAATACATCCATCCCTGTGGAATATATTTTCATGTCTAAAGGTATCGCTGATTGACTTTGCTGTGCATTCAGGCACTTAATCATTTTAGGAATTCAGAATGGAAAAAAAAAAAAACCACACACACCCCCCAAAATCTAGCAGGGTGTTGATTTGATGATTAATGTCGTCTGGTTTTATATTCAGTACTCTGCCTGTCAGAGGCCAGTGGCAAACAACCCTTCATCAACCAGAAGAGTAGGAACTGACCCAAGATTAGACACTGACTTTATTTGTTTACTAGGAGCCATGATCAGTAGCCATTATTCAGTACTAAATACTAATGTAGTTAGATTTAATTTTAAAAGAGCTATGCTTTTTAATTTAGATATTCTAGTATAAATATCCTGCTGTCATAAATATACCTTTCCAAGAGGAAATTAAACCTCTGTGCATATGAAAACTCCTCTACCACGCCTCTACCCTGTTAAAAAAATGTCTTAAACAGGCAACTTTGAATTGTATCTAAAAGACTCCAGGTTCCAGGTGTTCAGAGCAAGGCTTTGGATCCAGCTTGCCAGGGCCCTTAGAGCGTATTCCAGACACCTCAGTGTTTTCATTTAAAATGGGTTGAGTCCAGTTAGGCCTTTCACGCTGCAGGGATGTGTTTAGGGAGCTTTTACAAGCTTAGGACTTAACATCAAAATGATTCTAAAATGTCACATTTTGCAAAAAGTTTATTTTTCTTTAAATACTGTATATTAGGTTGACAAAAGCAGGAGATAGTTACAGCAATCATCGCGTTCCCTGAAAAACCAGCCTACTATTCTGAGAAGTGGAAAAGCCAGCCTGTCTTCCTGCTCCCCTTCCCTCCCTCCCTGCCTCCTTCCCTCCCCGAGTTTTATGAGAAGCGACCTGAAATTGTGGCCCTGCTGTGACTGACTCGAGTGCAGGACGTTAGGGTCCGCACTGGGAGCGCTGGTGCTGGTCTGGGACAGCCCAAGAGGTCGGGGTGTAACCCTCTGCTCTGCGGGGACTATCATCCGATGGCTTGAGCGCAGTGTGGGGACAATCCCACTACCAAAATTCAAAGAATTAAGCGTTCACAAGTTGGCGATGCATTAGCAAACACAAGTACAGGATTGGTGGATGACAGATCTTGCGAGTATTTGGCAGTCGTGTAATGTTTTCCTCCCTTTCTTCCCAAAGATACTTCTTGAAGAAGAGAAATCCAGATACAAATTTCCAGTCTAACTGGAGTATTTTCTGCTTTAGCAGTAAGACTTTATGGGACATGGTCCACATCCAGAGCCTAGTCAAATACGTATGCTGGGCCTTCATCTTAATTCAAGTTCTTTGGGCAGGGTATTTCCCAAAATTCCTGTTACTGAAATGTCATGAACTGTTTGGAGCTTCCTGGGTTTCAACTATATTGTGTGAAACTTTTAAATATTTCCATCCACTTACACTGGGAACGTACTATCCAGGTAAAAGCCAAAAATTTGTTACTCACACTTTATAGATCAGGAACAAAAAAATGAAACACAAGAAGAGACGATGCTCACACCACATTTTTCAGCAGCAGCTGCTCATTCTGAGCCTGCCTTTGTAACGCATCCAAATGTGGTCAATTTAGCATGCTGCTAGAATGTCTCTTATTGCAAATTGCCTTAAATGGAAAGTCATGTGCAGCTTAAAATCAGATGTTTCACAGAAATAGTATGAATTTCACTGAATTTATTTCACAGAATTAATTACTTCAGAGAAGTAACGTGAATGACAGTGCAGAGACCTTGGCCAAGGCTAACATGAGGTGCCTCTGTTATGCTGCAAAATGTAAGAAATTCTGAAAGGTGCCACCAAGCATAAAACTTAAAGCATAAAAAGTAACCACTGGAAAAATCTGCAGTAGACCAACCGATATTTGACCTTCAGTGGGGAACATTTCCATTTCCATGTCCATTTAATCTGATACTTTAACTGAGATCATTAATAAGGGTGCCTTTAGTATAGCTGGCATTTTGATTTCATTGAACTCGGTTTGAGGTGCTTAAATAAATATATTTTGAGGGCCTTAATTAAATGTATTTTGAGAGTGAAAGGCTATTCTTACCTGTGCTGGCTGTAGGGATTGGACAAGTGCTTACACTTCCAAGTCTGCCTGTCGTTGCGGGGTTCGTGTTTATCCTCTGTCTGCCCCTTCAGGGCAGTTCCCCGAGCCCTTAGCTCGAGCGTAACAGCCTGATTCGGGTCAGGGCTGAGAGCCCAGCTTTGAGGAAAGCACTCATACAGGACTCGGACCTCCAGGTTTAATCACCTTCTGGCTAAAATCATCCAGACATAAGAAAAAAACCTCAAATAAATTATTATCTGGTGTTCTATATTATCTATTTCTGATTATGGGTAGCCATGTAATGAATCTGATGCTGTGTCCCTGGCAGTGTCGGGGAAAATACGGTCCAGTTCTGACCCGTGTCCCAAACACACCTTTTAAAAAGCTGATAAGCAGGGTGTGATGGCCTCGGATGAAGGTGACACAGAGGCGCAGTGGAGATCAGCACGTGAAAGGATTAATATGGAATATTAAAAGCTGTCAAAACAAATGATGCTGGTTTGTAGGATACTGACATCTCCCTCTTCCTCCCCACCCTTTTACCCGTGGGACTTACTCTGTGATTTTAAACAGATTATTCTAAAAGGCTGTACGTGCAGTTTAGTAAACATAAAGCACACTGAGTCACAGCTACGAACAGCTGAAATTGTTCACTAGGGTAGATTAATATAGATGATTAGCACAATGAATACTTTAGCTCTGTTGTCAGCTACTGCAGGTCTGAAGATTTTTAGTTTTGTGACTTGAGACTCACTCTGAATATTCATAGTTACAGTGCGTGGACATGCAAAAACTGAATCCGTTCGTGCCAGGGTGCCACCAGAGAGCTGTCTGAAGGACACTAGCTTAACAGGTAAAACATTCTGCCTTTTCAAAAGCCGGAGAACCACAGATTAAGAAACAACTTTTTAAATTGCGTGTGCTTTCAGATTGTTCACACTATTTCTGCTGGTTCTGCTCTGTGACCGACCCACGATCTGCAGTGAGCAATCCTCTGACTTCCCACAGTGTCGTTTGGTACAATTACAGATCAGTTGATAGGGCTTACTCAGAGTATCACTTGAAAACCAAATATGTCAAAACAGATCATTTTTTGCAACGTGCTGTGTATGTGAGTGGCTCTGCTCAGTGCGGAGCAGCAATATCTCTGGGTTTCGGCTGTAGGATGAAAGTCATGTTCGTTCATTTTGGGAGGCTAAATAAGGGCAGAAAGTTCAAATAAGGTAAATCGGTGAGGTCAACATTATTACCCTTTGGGTACGTAAAATATCTATTGTGGGGAAACAGATTAAAATTCCAAACTAAATCAGTTTTTTAAGCTTCCATCCTAAAGGATAATGCTTTCAAGAAATTACATTTAGCCATGAAAAAAACCATTTAATTATATTTTATAATTAATATCATTTAAATGGCTGGCACAGGGGCTCAAAACATAATGGATGACTGTATGCCCAGTCTTTCCGAGGCTGAGAGCTGGGCATACGGACACGAAGGTTGATCTGTGTCCTAAGGAATTCCTATGAATTGTGGTTGGGATGCTTCCAGGAGCCACATTCTTAACTTTCATATTGAAGACCTTGAGGAAATGAAATTGAGTGGAAATAGAGGACAATTTTGTGTTAAATTATAACCTTTCCAGGAGCCAAGGAAACTGATTTAAACGGGTCTAATGTTTTACCAATAGCCCGTTCTACATTGTTATGGTGACATGGGTAGCCTTATCTTGACCCTCATTTAAAATTTCTGAACAATCTGCCTCATGAAGAGCTAAAGATTATTAATAAGCTTTGTCTAATGCCAGTGGGCAAGTGGAGCTTTTCAGATAGATGTGCTTTGTACTTCAAGGATTTGTTCCCGAAGTTCCTCTGCCATTTCCTACTCCAGTATTTGTTTCACCACAGTTGAAAGACTTTCACTCTGACAGAATATTTAGACCATAAGTTTTATTATCTCCAGGTTAAGCCGGTTCAAGACCTGATTTAATGGCTGCAGATGGGTATGTGAATGAAAGTACCATCTGAATTCTGTGGTAGATCCAAATGCAGTTTGTGGTTTGCAGAACTCTTATGAAACAGTGAAATGGAATACAGTTAGTCCCTTGTATCTTTCATGTTTTGGGGTGTTTTTTCCCTTTGTTGATTTAAAATCATTACCGTGGTCTGTTTCGGTAGTTCCTTCCTTGTCGTAGGCCTGTTGTGAAAGTCATGGTTTCTCAAGGAGGAGTTTCGGTGCAGGGGCGCGGGCAAGCAGTTTGCAGAGGTCGACGCACGGAAGGAGGGCTCAGGAGAGGCAGTGCCGCTGGGCTCCGCTGCAGGCTGACACGGGCCAGGGCCCCCGCTCCAACCCAGCCATCCTCGGCACACAGCACCAGGTAGCAAAGCGCAAAAGTCCTCAGACTGGCTGTGGGTGAGCCAGCTCCAGGACCGGAAGCCGTCTAGCCACAACAGCACGGGATGGTGCCCCACCTAATTAAGCCTGTTGAAAGGCAGGGCTAATTAGTTTAGGTGGAGTGCCTTGTTAGCACAACGATGTTGCTTCCAGGATCCAAGTTGGTTTCCCTGCACGTGTGAGCTTACCAGCCTTCTCCGCGCCAGCCCACATGTATCAAATGAGATAATACACTGCACAGCACAGGTAAATCCTCAATGGGTAGCTAGGTCATTTCATAATCATATCCTGATGTTTCAGGGTCTTTCTCACACTAGTGCATTCACATGCACGCCATGTGCTCAGGAAGAAAACAGTGCTACTCACACAATAAAATCTTCATCTTACTGTGATCCAGCCTTTCCTTGTTTAACCAGAGAAACAAAAAACACAGTCTGGGCTCCCCATGATTTACAGGGAGTTGGGATTGGGAACCATCTGAAAAATCATTTTCACCGTTCTGCTTGCAGCTCTCTCCTTTAAGTGCACTGTCAGTCTTCTGCACTTGTTTTGTTAGACCTTGTGAACAAGAGGTACTCTATTGCATCGTATTTTTCCTCCTGTCTTGTGATTAAGGCAGGAATCCTACAGGGCAACAAGGAATCAAGCCCGGTCAGTAAAACGATAATGTGCCAAACCGTGTGTTTGCTCCCCGAGATAAAGTTGGAACTGAGCAATATTTCCCGTTCATTCGACAGGCCAAGATTAGATTCTGCCCCTCTTGCCATTTCTGCTTCTCCCTCTCCATGGACTGAGGAATTCCTACTATGCAGGCAAATCCTGTTCCCAGATTCCCCCGTGATGTCGCTGCTAAGTGACATCTGACAAGATGCTTCCTGCATTTTGTTACTTCCATTTGGCACCATAAAAGCACTGTCACTTACCCTTCTGATTTGTGGCAGCTACGCTGTATTGTTCACTCCGTGTGGCTGCTGTGGGGGGGAAGGACACTGCAGAAACAGGGACTGCCTAGTGATAAAAAGCTCCATCCCACCCTGTGATGAGATGGTATCTACAATCTAAATCCTTCTTCAGAACTTCTCCAGTTTTCCTCCCTCGTTAGCATTTCAGATTAAACCTTTAGGCTTATCTTCAGATCAGAATTTACCTCTCTGGGAAGCTTCATAGGCTTCTATTAGCTACCTTAAGGTGTTCTTAGTGTTTACGCCTCAATTTTGCACCTCATTGTCATGCAAAAGGTGCAGTGTTAACTTTGCTTTGGCAATCTTGATCTTTAATCTCTATACTGTAGCATTTTGAAAGTTGAGGTTTACACAGCTGTTTTAGAGTGCTTGTGTTATCTGACACATGTAAATACACAAGAGTACTTTTTTAGTTTAATTCGGGACCCTGACTTTTTATTAGCTAGTCCTTTTCAAGTGGTTTCCAATGCTCTATCTCAGTTGAAGAGAGATGTTAGTATTATTTATTCTGCAGGAATGAAGATTCATGATGAAACGTCTTCTGCACTGTGCTGCAATGCCCGCTGAAGCTCTGGTCCTCCTCTCTGAGCAACATTTGTTAAATCCAGTTCTTTGCAAGGCAAGACTTGAGTAGTGTCCTGTCCCCATTTTCTTCATTCTTTTTCAGTCCGGCTTTAAGGTGTCTGTGGGGATATCACAGGCTCTCCCGTCAGGAGTCCCTGAAAAACTACAGCTGTACCCCTCCTCAGTCGACGACTCCTTCAGTTCAGAGCTTCAGCTTCTTGTGCTCAGCTGGACAGGACACCCAGGCTTGATCTGCTGACGTTATCCCAGGCGGGTGTCGTGGCTGTTGGTTGCCTCTTCCATTTCATCATCCTCTCCTAGGAGGAGTGATGCTCTTGGTACTCTCAGTACCCTGTTGTCCAACCCAGGGGACCCTGAACACTGACATTAGAGGACTAATGATAAGTGCTGCTTGTGGGCACCTGCAGTTGTTGCCACAAAGCCGGGCAAAATTGAGTGACTTCTCCAGCTCCCACGATAATAAACCCAAATCGCCCTACTCTGGACTAATTGGTAAGCAATTGCCTAGTTACTGCTAACAGTCAGTGGTCTGTTCAGTGAGTTGCCAGCCCATGCGGGTCCTCGGTGACCTGATTCTCGTGACCTGGCTGGTGATCCACCCCAACCAGCCTGCATACCAGTACTGGTGGGTATAATCAGGACTTTTGCAGGTTTGTCCAGTTCTGCCTTAACTGGCTTCATCAGGGCTTGGCTCTTGCTCCAGGCTGACCTCTTGGTATGAGTTTCCTTGATATGTTTCATTTTTGCCTCAAAACAGTGTCTGGGCCCCCATGACTGCTCCTGCACCTTGGGGAGGGTTGCAGGAATTGGGATCAAAGTAAGGCTTGGGGGGACAGGCTGCCCAGCAACCAGGGCTCTGCAGAAACTTCTGTTTGCTGCCAAGGACTTCCATTTACTGCTTGGTCTCAAGACTCCATCATTGTCATAAGATTAATTTCCCCTAACTTCAGCCACCTAAAAATTATAGACCAATCTTAAGTTGTGGCTGGTTTTTGAAGAAAACGTATTGCAAGCTCCGGAGCAAACCATCCTGTTGTGCAGGAAGATCAGGAATTTCAGCAGAAGCCAACTCGGTGAAACAAGGAGCTTCTTAGCGAGTCAAAGTGCGAAAAGAGAGCAGGCAAAGACTGAAAAGAACTGGTAACAAGGGGGGGATGTGAAAGCACTGTTTGGGTGTGTGGCATGAAGTTGGGCAGACAAACGGCTGATGGAGCTGTGACCAGCAAGGGGATTGCAACATGGCTATGGAGTAGGGAAAGAAAGTTCAGAAAAAATGTTAATCTGTGGGGGAAACAGCCTAGTGACAACTGGTACACGAAAGACTGAAGTACTCGGGGTCTTTTTTGTCTCAGCGTTCACGGACAAAGTCTTTGCCTAAGCCCCGGCACCCCCAATCCTGCTTGGGAAGGAGAGGGATGGAGGGCAATGAAGGACCAGCGTATTAGGGGCAACCTAGAGGAGGTGGATATATTCAAGTCCCCAGCGTTGGACAGGATTCAGGCTGGAAGAGCTGGCTGATGTGCCTATAAGGTCAATGTGTGTCATTCATGTAAAACCGTGGTGTTTGGGAAAGTCTGTGACAACAGGAAAAAGGTCCCTCTTTCAGAAAGGCAAAGAGGATCTGGGGAACTATGGACTAGTCAGACTTTTCGTGGTCACCGGAGAGGTCACTGAGGGTGTTCACTGGAATCTGTTTCCAAACACGCGAAGGACAAGAAAGTAAATCAGGAATGGTAGACTCAGATTTGCCAAGGGCAAATTGTGCTTGAAAACCCCTGACCTCCTTCTCCCAGGCCTAGGGGGGTGGCCTGGCTGGTGGCACATGGAGGGCCCTGGATGGGTATACTTGCAGCAATAAGCACTGTTTCCCACAGCGTTCCCATGTGGAAGCTGAAGCAGCATTGGCTGGACAGACGGGCCGTTGACAGGGTTGGGTATTGCTGGACCACCAGGCTCTAAGGGTGGTGATGAAGGCTGTGTGTCCAGTTGGTGGCTGATGACAGCGAGGGTATGGGGTGTCTTAACAGTGCCCTACAGCTACTTGAGCATCAGGCTGGTGTTGGTGATTAGCTGGGGATAGTTCTGCTGTGGGTGGGAGGCTGGAGCAGGTAACCTCCAGAGGTCCCTTCCAACCAGTTTCTGTGACTGTGGTAGAGAGGTGCCTTCTGTAGTTAATGGAGATCAACAGGCACCTCCGGAGGGTGATTCAGCCCATCGCAGCAGTCGTGCTGAGAATAGACCAGGATCACCCCTTGGAGGTCCCGGGCACTTTCCACTGACTGTGCGCGGAGCTTAGATGATTAACTTTTAGATGGCTAAAGATAGCTCAGATGAGCGCCCCCCCCCCCCCCCCAGTGACATTTCTCCAGGCTAATATTACTGCTTATCGGCGTTGCTCAAATTACATTGCAGCTGGCTCAGTGGTCGGGCGGCGAGCGCGTTGGCTGTTGACTCAGAAACATCACTGCTACTATGGCAGTTGAGTGACTAGCAGATATCTCCTGCGCTTCACGGCGTCGGCCGAGTCACGCTGAAGGCATTCCTCCTGTCACTGGAAGCCTCCGTTTCGGTGGTTAAATGAGCTGTGGCTTCTTCCTTCTTGGGACGGCTGCAGCATGGGGATGTGAAGCGGTTTAGTTTTGTGTCATTCCCTACAGGCAGGAGGTTGTTCTTTCTCCCTTTCATGTTGCTTTCCGCAGTCCCCGTGCCTTTGCTTGGTGAAGGGTCTCTGCGTGTTCCCTGGATTCTTCCAGTTTGAACCTGGATGTGTCCCCGATGTTCTTGGCGGGTGCTGTTTTAATCACTGCCTTGGCGTCTTTAGCAATTTTGGAGCCATTTTTCTAGGGGCTGACTTTTCCCAGCAGCCTTTCTGGGCAGCTGAAATGGTGTGTCCCAGAAAGGACCTGTCTTTAATTAGGGAACTTACAATGCCAGACTCCTCAGCAGTGTAACAGAAGAGTTCATTTCTTCTGCTCCTTGTTTTGAAAAAAAAAAAAAAACAACACCAAAAAGAAAAATGCCCCCCAAAATCTTGGCCTTATTTTGCCTGAGGTTGTAGCACATGTCAAACACTTTCATCAACAATTTCAGTATCACAAGCGTTATTCCTGGCAGCAGCATCTCACTCATTTCCTGGCATTTTTCGCAATTAGCAGTAGAAAGCTTTCACTTCATTTTTTTGCCTCTATCTTCCTCTATCATCTCTGAATACAGACTCCATTGTTTCTGCTGCTTTTGAGCCTGTGTTAAGATTTTGTCTGCGTTCCCCCACAGCTGGATCTCCTCCAGTGCCACCTCTTCAGCGTACCTCTAGCAGTGGCTTTGCCAGTTAATCCCATCATTTCTCTTTGCGGGGGTTTCGCTACCCAGGCCTCCCTTACCACATCTCACGTATTAGCGCCAGGAAACAGAAGAGTCCACGTTTCTGAAATAGCTTTTTGCTAAAAGCTTTACTCCGAGACATGCTGCTCTCCGTTCATTTGCATGCAGTGCCCGTGCCCACGCCGTCTACAGCCTGCCTGTCTCCCGCCGAGCTCCGGCACCCGCTGGCCCTGCTCCCGCTCTCTCCCGGTGCCCAGCGCGGTGGCATTGTGCCGGGGAGCAACCGAAGAGCCCTTTGCTGTTACTCCCACCTCCCTTGCACGCCGGAGGGTGGCTGCAGTGTAGCTGCAGGTGTGAGAAATGTGAGAGGGGACAGCTAGAGTTACTGGTTGAACTGGAGTCCCAAAAATACAATCGGGAGTGGGGAGAAGGGCAGGATCGTCCATTTGTTCGGGGAGTTGCTCAAGAGCGTACTGGCTCCACCTGTTCCACAGGTGCTGGGGCTTTGTGCCTTTCTTAGCACATCTGCATTTATCTTTGCAAAAGATATAATTACTTTCATTGCATACAATGAAATGTTGGGGGGGGGGGAGGGAAGTGCATCTCAATACTCTGTTGTTCCCATGATTTTAGATTACTCTGTAATTCCAGCCCCGCGGTCCAGCGGAATGGGAGTGCGCAAGTGTCCATAGACCTACAAGAGGGAACATGTTCCTGCGCTGGCAGCGTTGCCGGCACGTGTGGTGTTGGGTAGTTTTGCTGGATGCATCTTGCTTTTGAATCATACCTTCTTTTAGGTACATGTCTAGCTTTTGTGCTTGAAAAAAAAGTTGGAAATGTGGTCCATAGACTCCCTGAATATTGGAAAACATATAGGGCATCTATAAAAGAAATCTGTAATTACAGGATACAGGGTTTTTTCAGTGCTTGTGGTTTGTAAGATGGTGTTATCAGACTTGGACATTTTCATTGCAGATTTTAAATGAGACACTGCAGTTGTGCTCGGTGCCTTTGATTTTGTTTCCTGTGTATTTTCAAACCCATCTACAGAACAATTTTCTCAAATATATTTGTTGGATCTGTTAGAACAATGGCTTAATTCAAGGAAATAGCTCTCTGCTTGTGGGTAGTCATGAATACACTAACAGGATACATTAAACAAATAAATTATTTGGTGTCAGTTATTCACTCGGCATTGTCAAGGATAAATATGTAAACATGTCCGCACAATCTGTAAGCAACCACAGATACATTAGGGAAGGCAAAGGGTAAATGGCTGACAGCCTGCACAAGTCCCTATTCTATCAAGTTTTGGCATGTCATTTGTTGATAAACCTGTTTGACTGAACGTGCTCCATGCTCCCAGGTTTTAGAGTGATGCTAGACACTGGCTAGCAATTATTGCAGGGCATATAACGAATCTTGCTTTCTGAAGTTAAAATAGCCATGTTCTTTTGGAAGGGAACTACAGGGTGCACCTTTAGTGATCTGCATCTAGGTGACTTATCTAAGCCATGACCACATGAATACCTTGTTAAATCACAGGGGCCACTCTTCCTTTTTTGCCCTCCTCCTCCTCCTCCTCCTCCTCCTCCTCCTTCTCCTTCTCCTTCTCCTTCTCCTTCTCCTTCTCCTTCTCCTTCTTTCTCCTTTCTTTTTCTCTCCTCTAACCTGCATCAGGACTTAAAATGAAGCGGGTCTGAGTTCAGCTGGTGGATCAGTCTTTTGTGGGTCGGATGGAATGTGAGGATCCCACAGAGAGGGCTGCTGCCAGCTTGCTTAGATATAAGCTCTTAGTCATTAGTAGTCAAGGACTGAGAAATGAAGCCTTCAGTAAACATTAATGATATCTATACTGCTCACAAAATAATATTAATCTGTCATTCACGTGATTAACTAGAGGATCTCCCTTGTTGTCTTAATCTTTTTTGTCATCTATAATAATGACAACAATTATGATAATCTATAATAAATATAGTAGGCTATATAATTAAAAATGAGTTGTCTTCAAGCCCTCTGATGAATTCTAAGCATTGAAGACTCATAATGGATATTGTTATGATTTTTAAGACATGTCCATATCTGAATGTGCTTTAATTTTTATTTTTTTTACTTTGTAAATTATTTTAAATTTCTGTAAATAAGCAAAAATATTCAAGTGTGCCTAAAACCTCTGGGACAGGGGTTGTGTCCTATGGATTCACACTGAGAATGCTGTAGATTTTAAAATTGCACCCTTAATGTTATTTTCAATTTAGGAGCCTGGGAGCGTGCTTTCAAACATTTCCTAAAGCAGAGTTTTCAGTGCCTGCAAGCGGTTTCATGCACCAGGATAAACATTTACATGTTCCCATAGAAGGACATGAGGACTCCAAAAGCCCCAGCTCACCTACGAGCCACAGTGGAGCTCAGTTCACCAAATCTGCTCATTATTGACCGTTTGTTTCCCCAGCACTAGTGGGAGTTAGGAAGCATTTTCTTCTGCAATACTTATATTTTAATCTTTTGTTTCTTATGAGTGTTTGTCTGCTTCAGGTTTCATTGAATTGTATCAGTTTGTTAAACATTCGGGGAACATTTCACTGCCTGCCTACTGCCACGTTGTACATAGTGGATTTGGGAACAGATCCAGCATTAAAGCCTTTCCAAGGCAAAAGCGAGCAACTGCTTATATTAATTTTACTTTTAAATTAACAGATTTGATCCTGAGTCTAAATTGTTGTTGAGGTAAGGTTAAGATAGAGTGATAATATTTTTTATTAAATCAACTGGAATCACCGGAAAAGGGGCACTTTGGTGACCTCAGTGGCTGTCCCTCGAGTCTCAGATGAATTGCTGCTACAAAGGCAGGCTGGAGCTGAGAGCAGAGCGCTTGCGGAAGGGACGGCCTCAAATGTTGAAGAAGTTTATAATTATAAATAGCTGCAATTTATTGCAGCCAGGATGCAATTAAAAGTAAATAACCCAGAAGATGTCTTACTGGCACTGTAAACAAGTGGCGTTGCATGTGGAATAGGATATACTGTGTTAGAGTCGGGAAGAGTACTGTAAGCTGCGACGCCTTGCTTTTTAACCTTCATTGTAAAAGTTTTTCTTAGTATTTTTTGGCAGCCCTTTTTGATAGAGACTATTAGGGGGTTTTTTGAGTCTTAAACTCTACATGCCTAAGGTTTACGAGCGAAGTTACAATCCATTAGAAGTAACTATTTATTTTCTTCACAGAATTAGAAATTAAATCTTTTACCAGTACAGTCAGTCCATAATTTGATCTTTAAGAGTTGAGGAGAGATGAGTTTGTAAAGGTGTCCGCAAATATTTGTATTCAGCGTTTCTCGCCTTCCAAATTGGAGAATCTGTTCACAAGATAGAAACCAGTTGGTAATATTAGCCTGCTAGATCATGGAAAACTTAGTTATTTGGCACCTGCGATATTCTACTGAGCAAAGAGGAGAACTGCAACTCCTTTTTTTAAACCGACCTGTTTGGGATCTGGTATTTTGGCCACTCTTAAAACTTCTTCGCTTTTACACTTTCTGCCAGAAGGAAGACATGCTATGTCTTAATGTACTTATTTAAGGGGGACTAGGGTGGTGAGAGAGAATCGTGAGGGAATCAGGAGAGAGAAAACCTCACTTGCAATTCTGGCATTTGGATCTAGTTTCAAAATGTTTCCTAACTTTGTTCATCTCCCGTCTCAGCCGAGGGCAAAGCTCCCATTCACTCCTGCACCATGGGGACCAGGGTCTCTGCCCCACCATTCCGCCTTGCTGCCTGCTGGGGCTCAGTGCATTCGGATAACAGGATGGGGACAGCAAGTTTGTGGGTTTTGAGAGGAACCAGACAGCGTGGCTGCAGCGGCAGATAACATTGGCCTCGTGCTCAAAGATATCCCGGCCAGCGGCGAGGGGCTGTAGCTCTGTACTGCGGGGAAGCGTGGTATAGGCGGGGTTGGTGGGGGAGCGTCGGGCAAGAGTTCATCATATTAAGCCCTCTTTTCATCTGCCACACATCATAGGCCTTCTGATGAAGTGCATATGTGCCCTTATGCTGAACCACTCCCAGAAAGGAGGATGATCTCCAAAATCCATGGACCTTTTGGAACAGGTCCAGAGGAGGCCCCGGAGATGCTGGGAGGGCTGGAGCCCCTCTGCTGGGAGGACAGGCTGAGAGAGCTGGGGGGGTTCAGCCTGGAGAAGAGAAGGCTCCGGGGAGACCTTCCAGCCCCTGCCAGGCCCTAAAGGGGCTCCGGGAAAGCTGGGGAGGGACTCTGGAGCAGGGAGGGATGAGGGGGAATGGTTTAAAACTGCAAGAGGGGAGATTTAGATTAGGTATCAGGAAGAAATTGTTGGCTGTGAGGGTGGTGAGCCCCTGGCCCAGGTTGCCCAGAGAAGCTGTGGCTGCCCCATCCCTGGAGGGGTTCAAGGCCAGGTTGGCCGGGGCTTGGAGCAACTTGGGCTGGTGGGAGGTGTCCCTGCCCAGGGCAGGGGGTGGAACGGATCTTTAAGGTCCATTCCAACTCTAACCGTTCTATGGTTCTATGATCTTTCACTTTTCAAGTATTCAAGAAGAAAAAAAGCCTCAAGTCCATATTCATTAGCAGCTCTCAGCTAATATATATGGCCCAAGTCAGTAAATGGGAAGAAGCTTCTAAAAATGGGCTGCTAAGTCACTTCTCTGGTGATAGAGTCTATCATTCTATGATTCTGTGTTCCATCACCTTATAGAGATGAAAAAGAAATAGATGGCAAAAAATACCAAAAATGCAGTTGTTCCAAAATACTGGCACATTTAAATACGCTAGAGCATTCCAAGTGCCAGTGGAAAAATATTAAATGGTGAGCTGCTTCTGAAGTCTCAGCCAGTCTGTTTTCTGGTGGACTGGCAGCAGATCAGGTCTTGTGACGAAACCTCACCTCCGTTCCTGCTAAATTGCCACCAGCATCAAAAGTCATGCACAAATACTGTATAATATTTGAAAACTGAAACTTCTTTCATTAATTAGTTCTTTGTTCTGTCTCGGAAATTATTTCACGTAGGGCACTAGAAAAAATGACGGAAATGCCAGTTATAATTTTACGGGTAAGGGCTTGGTTATGCAACACCCAAATATAAACTGAAACATGATACAGTTGAGGCCACGTCATATAGTATTCCAGGAGACCGTATCCAGAAATCGTAGGACTGCTTCCGTAAGTGACCATGTGCATCAGCTGTACCAGGAAGATTATCGAAGTCTGTGAGCTGGGAAGGTTTACGAATGTTTCTGGCAGAGGTTGTTGCAGTCCTGATGTCAGTGGGACACTCAGCGTGGCTTCAGGGAAAGAACGTGTCATGTAGCATCTAAACTTCTGTTTACTGTTTATTTGGATCCTGGTAGTGACACTGGACACCACTCAGCGAGAAAATCCCGATGCACTTCATCTTTCTCCTCCTCTCCCCCTGCTTTTGTAGGGTTCCTCTGTTCTCACGCTTGCATTTTAACCCCGCCATCGCTTCCAGTCCCCTCCTGTGCCCCACACGGCCACCTCTGCAGAAGCAGACAGGCAGCGCTGTCTCGGAGGGTCTGTGTTGGGTTCTGCTATAAAGTATCAGTATCAAAACATACTGTTAATTTTAAAATATTCGGATGTAATTAATGTGGTATATATCCATGAATAATGACTATTAAGAAAGTTAGAAAATCTGTTATTCCCTTTTAACATCACTCCCACAGAAAGTTATTACATTCGTAGAAGAGCGACTTCTAATCAGCTTTAAATCTGCCTATTGTTTTTGGACAGCTGTGAATCTTGCAACATTTCCTTAGGGACTTGGAGTATGTATTTTAATTTTACATGCTGTTTTTCGAAAACACCTGGTGCAAATTTAGCCAGTGCTTTCACAATTTATTTGTAAATAGTCACAACAAGTTAACAAACTGGGAGTTAGCAGAGTTGCACATACCCAAGGAGGGATGGTTTGATCTGAATTGTGGTTTCCGGGTTGATTGGTCTCAGACTGGATCACTTAGAAAGTGGCTTAGGTTACCGCGTTTCTAAGAAGGGTTGAGCTCGGGCTGTCATCTGTCGAGGAGGATAGTGTCTTTTCTTCTACTTGACTGTCTAATTTCTCGAAACTCGTAGGAATGTGGTATCTTTGACGTACTTACTGTGTGAGCACATTGAGCTAAAACTCAGCAGCAGGTTCAGAAATGACTGCGGAAGGAGGGCAGGGAGGGTGGAGAAGCTGAAAGACGCGCAGACACCTGGAGGGAGGCACACCACCAGAGCCGCATTTCGCAGGAGTGAAAACAAATTTACATTAGTCAAGACCAAAAGACACGTAAGAATTTAAGAAGAGCTGCCCAAGGATGCAGGTGGTGTATCTCTCCCTGACTGTGAAGACCCAGATAGAGCTGTGGGCAGGCCAGAGGAAATGTGCAGGCTTGGTGTCGGAAAAAGTAAGTTCTGAAAGAAACGTTAACAGTGCTTTTATGTGGAAATACACTTCTTCTAGACTGGGCACTAAACAGCTTTTGAACAGAAGCAGAACTCACCTTTTTTGTCCTTAAAATGATATTTAGCAAGAACTGTTTACTATCACTTTATTGTATCTGTACCGTTGAAATAACTAGAGATACTTTAAGTGGCAGTTTTCAAAACGTCTGCATTTAGATCATTAATCTATTGTCCTCTAAATGTTTTTGTTGAAAAGGCCAAAGTAAGTGAGGATGCACATATTTTTACATGAGTAAACCAGGCTTCAGCCGGAAGGGATCCCCACTGTTCACAGCCTTCCTTCAGGTGCCCTCTCTGAAATGAAGCAGAAAGGCAGCATGGAAGAAACCAGTGGGAAGGAAGAATCATTTTGCACAACTCTCCAGATATACTCTGCTAAAAATTCTAAAAAACATTTAGAATGCATAAAATACTCATTGTATTTTTATCTCACCTTCTAAGAAATAAAAATAAAATTTTAAAGAATTTACTGCTGTTAGTAGGCTGGTACCAAACCCCTCTTACTCTATATCTAAGCCCTGAAGTTTTCTAATTTGCATTGTTCTCCTTAATATGTAGTATTTTTCTTTCGGTTTTGTTTTTTTTTTTTCTTTTATTACGTAAAACTCAGATGACAAAGTAAGGGAATAGCCTGGACCTTTTCTCATCTCTGGGGAAAATACATCATTCAATATCAAGTGCAGATCATAGAATCACAGGGTTGGAAGGGACCTCTGGAGATCGTCTAGTCCAGCCCCCTGCCAGAGCAGGGTCACCTAGAGAAAGATTTCCGCTCTCGATCTTGCATTGCCCTGATGGGGAGGTGAAGACTTGACGTGTAGCGAGGGGGGCAGCAGGTCCTGCAGCCCCGGCCCTGGGCAAGGCTGGGAATCCCCAAATGACTTATATTAGGGTCCAGTGCCACAGGGAGCCGATTCCTTCTCCTGCTACAGGAATGCACTCGCAGCTGGCGCCGTGGCTGTGGGCCGTGGTCCTGCTCACCGAGGAGTCTGAGAGCACGGGAACGGGTTACAATAACAGTGCAGTTCGTTATTTAAACATTTGGTCAGCTCTGCTTTAGTTTGTCTGAGGAGATGATTTTTTTCCTATTCCTAAAATCATGATTTAGCTTGTGTGAGTTTTATCAATGCAAACATTTTCTATTACAAGGAATTTGAGCCCTTCCAGGTCAACTAATTTACATGATAAAGTAGTTGATAGAGAATATGCATGTTAGAAAGGAAAATACGCCCAAGTTCTGTGTGTTTTGGCTATTTCCACCTGCTTTTTGATATATGTATCACAGAAGTATGCAAGAATGAGATTACTTGCCATGTTTGGAGCTCTGTGAACACAGAAAAAACATGAACTTTCAATGCCACGAAGACTCAAATTTACCGAATCTTTAAAATGTGCCTGTGCCAGGCGCACCCTGCAAGTTCATTGCTGAATTACTCTTTGGCATCATTTATTTTCTGCCACGTAACTTCAAACGTTGAACATACGGTCTCTATACAACAATTATTAATGAAGTTAATTGCGTTATGGATATGGTGAATTAAGAGGACCTATCCTTACGAAGGCAGACACCGTCCCGAGGTGCAGTCCCTTCCCTGGGGACATGGGGGGCGCAGAGGGTGGCAGCCCTGCGGGGAGCGCACCCTGTGCAGTCCCTCCCAGCCAGCCTTCGATGGGGAGGGCAGTGGCACACATATGTATGGGGCATATGTGCATACAGCATATGCTCTGAATGGCAGATACTTTGCTGAGTGTATCTCATAGCAATCCTGACCTCTGATGTCACTCTTACCTGCTCAGCCAGTGCCATTAGAAATGCTGAATCCATTAACTTTGACAGATTTATGGGGTAAGCAGATGTCACTGGTATTATGTGAAGCAGTTACATTCATGGGGAGATTTTATGATTCACTGTATCCGCTTATGTAAACCTCAACTTTTGCGCTGAGAGCCGCTCGGGAGCACATTGTCCTTCTGGCAGGGTCAAGGAGCAGATCTTGGTGGGAGCAGGGGGCGACGGGGTTGGGGAGTAGGGCTGGCAAGGCTTGGGGTGCAGGGCCTGCTGGGGAGCACAGGATGGCACTGGGGAGTGGGACCAGCAGGGTGTGGGGCTGGTGGAGTTGATGGACAAGGCTGGTAGGGAACAAGGCCAGCAGAGTTGGGGAGCCAGAACCAACAGGGAGCAGGGACGGCTGGGTTGGGGAGCAGGGCTGGGGGGGTTGGGGGGCAGGGTCTGGCAAGGAGCAGGGGCTGGCTGGGTTAGGAAGCAGGACCAGGTGGGATGGGGGAGCAGGGCTGGTGGGGCTGGAGAGCAGGGCTGGTGGGGAGCAGGACCAGGCAGGGTTGGGGCGCGGGGCTGTGGGGGCTGGTGGGACTGGAGAGCAGCGCAGGTGGGACTGGGGAGTGGGACCGGGTGGGGCTGGGAGACCGGGGGTGGCAGGGAGCAGGGCCGGCGGGGTTGGGGAACAAGGCTGGTAGGATTGAAGATCAGCGTGGGTGGGATTGGGGAGCAGGGCTGGTGGGCTTGGGGAACAAGACCAGGTGGGGTTGGAGAGTAGAGCTGGTGAGGTTGGGGAGCAGGGCTGTTGGGTTTGGGGAACAGGACCAGGTGGGGTCGGAGAGTTAAGGCTGTTGGGGCTGGGGCGCAGGGCTGTTGGGGAGCAGGGCTGGTGGATTTGGGGAGCAGGGCTGGTGGATTTGGGGGGCAGGACCAGGCAGGGCTGGGGCACAGGGCTGTTGGGGAGCAGAACCAGGCAGGGTTGGGGAGCAGGACCAGGCAGGTTGGGGTGTAGGGCTTTTGGGGCGCAGGGCTCTTGGGGCTCGGGGCTTTTGGGGAGCCGGCTCTGTCAGGGCGCAGGGGCCCGGCCGGCCGGGGAGCGGAGCTGGCGCAGGACCGGCATCCCGGGCGCGGGCAGCGCCGAGCCGGGGGGGCGGCCCGGGCCCCCGCAGCAGCTCTGGGGGGACGACATCGGGCAGTGCCGGCTCCCTCGGAGCCGCAGCCCGGCCCGGCCCGGCCCTGCCCTGCCCTGCCCTGCCCGGGGGGCGCCCGGTTCCCCGTCCCGCGGGGGCAGGGCGGGCTGCGGGGCCGGGGCGGGCCGGGGCGGGCCGGGGCGGGCGTCCGGGGCCGGGGCCGTGCCGGGTGCCAGCGGCGGGCGGGGATTTGCTCGCCGGCGGCGAGGGGAGCGCAGCGGCGGCCGCATGATGAGGGAGCGGTGCGGCACCTCCGGCGGCGCTGGCGGCGGGTCGGGCGGCCCCGCCATGGAGAGGCTGCCGCCGCGCCAGCCCGACTACATGTCCGTCTGCCTCTTCGCAGACGAACCCTACCAGAAGTTGGCCATGGAGACGCTGGAGGAGCTCGACTGGTGCCTGGATCAGCTGGAGACCATTCAGACCTACCGCTCCGTCAGCGAGATGGCATCTAACAAGGTGAGCCGAGCGGCGGCGGGATGCGGAGCGGGGCGATGCGGAGCGGGGCGATGCGGAGGGGCGATGCCGAGCCGGGGATGCGGAGGGGGGATGCGGAGCGGCGCGGGGCACGGCAGCCTGATGCCCGGTCGGTCTGCAGCTCTGTAAAGAAGAACAACTCCAAGTTCCTCCCGGGGAAGGAGGTGCGGGTTTCCCCCGCAGAGGCACGGCCAGGAAAAACTGGCGATGCCGCGGCGGGCCGGCGTGGGGAGCGCGGTCCTGACCGCCGGGCTCACTTACGAGAAGTAAAAGAGGTTTCAATTAGCGCCGGTCCCTTCGGAACCGATATTACCAGAAACACTGTGAAAACGCCCGCGTTTAACAAATTATCACTTCAAAAGTCAATTATCTTCATTGTTGTCTGTCCGTAATAATGGCAAACTCTAAACATTGTGGTACGTTATTTTATTGCTGTTTTGTCTTTCGGTAAGCGTTTAATTTTGTTTTTAATGTGGTGGGCTGGCTCGGCACCGCTTGCCAGCACATGATGAGGGTGCGAAGTCAAAAAGATTGTGCACAGGGAATGAGCTGGGAGAGGAGCCGCTCTCCGCCGCCCGGCACCTTTTTTATTATTTTTTTTTTAAGCTTTTAACGGCAAAAGGGAGTTTTGACTTTTTCTGCGAGGAGTCAGGTGCTAAAATAAAGCAAGAAAAGTAAGCTGTACTAAAAGCCAGAGAAGCAGCAGGGCGAGCGGAGCCCCAGGAGTACCCTGAGAAGCAGCAGAGAGGAAAGCCAGCGAAACGCGAGGTCTGAACGCCTTTGTGCAACTTTTGGCTGTTGATGTTCTTCATCCCCCCCCGCCCCGTGCTGGGGCCGGGCTCCCCAGCTCTGTCCTGCCGAGCCACAGCATCGCAGGACGAATTTCGCTTCAGCATCTCCCCAAGTCAGAGCTGAGTTTGCCGGGGTGGCAGGCGGAGGATGGGAGGCGCTCCCTCCCCCGGGGCCGGGGCCGCCTCCCGGCTCTGATCCCAGCCGCTGCCCGGGGCAGCGCTCGGCTGCCAGCGGAGCCTTCGCACCCCCGGGACAGGCTGGCTGCTCCCCATCTCCCCTCCCTGGCGTTTGCCAAGCGCAGTTTCCGCACCCAGGCTTTTAAGCAGTGTTTTTGTCCCTGCGTTGTCCGATGGAGCAGGTCATACAGTCCCACAGACCGGCTCGCTCCGTCCGCTGCATCCGTGCTTTTGAACAGTTGCCATGGTTAAACACAGTTCTGAGTTGCACTGCACGAACCCGATGTTATTATTTTTTGTTCCTAATTGAAAATAAATGAAATCAGAAATGCTGAATCATAAACTGATTTTATGGAAAAAGTTGAGCAAAGAAATCCCATGTTATTTCAGCTTCCTCCTCTGTTAGTGATTACCACGACGTGCAGGGGCAAAGGAAGCAATAAAAGTTTTATAGACCAAGCTTTCAAGAAAGGAATATTATTTTTTTTTTGAGTTTGTGTTGAGGCAAGCCAGGGTGAAAGTTGAGAAGGGTTTAGGCTGCAAAGAAAGCTGCACCTCCAGTGTGGACGTTGATGCCCTTCATTTTGAGGTTATTTTCACTGGGTGCCAAATCTGGACTCGTAAAGGTGAAAGACTAACTAAATTGCCTATTATAGTAATTTAAAGTTATGATCCCTCTGTATGCAAATGGCTTACAGCTGGGTCGAGCAAAAAGTTCGCAAAACTTTGTTCTTTCATAAGCAGTTTCTGAAACGTCTGCACTTTTTGGTGAACTTCCAGTATCGTTTGCATCTGTGAAAGAAAAGCATAAAATGGCCTCACACCTCAGTTTCCTTTCCTCATCAGTGGTAAATATCGACCCATGTCAGTTTGGGGGATTGTGGCTTTTGGGTTTTGGTAGCAGACATACAATCTGCAGAGCGATCTTACAGTTAGAGCAGCCGTTGGGTCGAAAACGTGCATCTTCAGGAGGAGGCTGCAACGGTCCTTAATTGGGCAGCTTTTTCCCTTCACCAAGGATCCCACTCAACAGCCTGCTTCAGTCAAAGGCATTTAAATTTGTCACCGGTAAATAGCAAAACAGTCAGATGTTTTGAAAACAGGATGCTTGGGCTCCACATTATTAAAGAAAAACGGAAAGAGAAACAGTATAGATAGGAAGAAAGCAAATAGACTCAGCATGCTCCCAAGTGCAAGAGCAGTATAAACAGTGACCTATCTTCCTGACCTCCGCTCTCGCCGAGTTCCTGGCCCCGCGCCACCCAAGCCAAACTACGTCATTTGAGACTGATAGTAGGCATGGCACAGCTGTTGCAAGTGTGACTCGAATTTCCTGTCTCCTTCCTGACAGACGTAGTTTAGAAAACCCAGAGTTGCAACAACAGCAGGCAGAGAGGGAGGATCTCGGCATACGTGTTCGCAGGGCGATTCTCAGAAGTCCTGCACCAAAAAGAGATCGCTGGGGGGAAACGCCATGCAGGACGGCATCCTGGCTATAAGCTGATGGTTTTCGGAAAACGTCAGTTAAAACATGTGCGTATACTTTTTAAAGATGTGAGTTAATTACAGGAGAAGTGAGGAAATGAGTAACTAATCTTACTGTGAGCTAACGAGCCTGATTGCACCGACATCAATGCGAGCCAAGAGAGCAGTGCTGCTCGCACAGTGGGACCCTGCAGTCCTGTGAGCGGGGGGTCGACATAAAACTGGCAAAGAGGGGAATTCTGTTCCCCGGGTGTGCTGTCGTTGGTGTCCGTGGGTCCTGATGCATTTCCAGAGCCGTGCCTGATCCACAAACCGGCCTGAGCCCCTTATATTGCTCCAGCTGCAAGCTTCTGCTAAAGAACAACTTACTATGCACAGTGCCCGTAACTTTCTAAATTAGTGAAAAAAACTACCTGGAAAACTACCTGTTTGCAGAGAATGCACCAACGTGAAAGGAATTTATTTTCCTAACAATAGACTAATGTTTTGCTGTGAGCAGAGTATGGCACTGCAGCTTTGCAGTGAAAAAAAATTGCCTGTGAAGTTCTGTAGGCACTTTGTGCTGCCTGTAGAAGCAGACCACACATATTTACATTATTGTAACGTATATATATTTTTTTTTCTGCATTTATCACCCTGTTCAGCTTCCAGTTAAGGCTACTGCTGTGTCTCAGAAGGATTTGTGAGTCATGGGCCTGCTGATAAAGAAGGGGTATTTTCTCTCTTGGTGGCCACCCTGTAATGTTGCGTTTGGCATTAGGCAGCTGTCCGCAGCCTTGCTTCTCCTGCAGACGGAAGCGCAGGACCCCCTCAGCTCTATTACCTAATATAGCATTTGGGATTTGGGGGAGGATGTGCTCAGTGCATCCTCCCAATCATAAAAAGGGGCACATATTTTTTTCCAGCTGCAATGCTGATCTTGACAGCTCCAGGTTTTCATGGGGCCATAATACAGAAATGAGGGATGGAGAAAATGTATTATTTCTCAAGAGCTACCTGCCTGTCCGTGCAGGATACAGCCCGGATCAAATGTAAAATGGCAATATCTGAATGGAACTAAGCACTAAGCAGCACCTTGCTGTCTCCTTAAATAGGACCAGTCTTATTTAGAGCTTTTTGCAGTCGCTTGAATGAATGGACAGATAACATAATTTGCAGTCTGTGGAGATATTTTAATTTTGAGTAGACAGAGCTGTTGTCGTCAGGGTGCCTGCCTTGTGCTCTTGCAGCTTTCCGTACCCGCTTCTCTCCACAGACCGTTGCTCTCCAGTGCTACCCGTGCAGCTACAAACACTGCAGAGTAAATCCTTAAACTGTCTTATTTCAACTCTTAAAGACGTCTCCGTTACTCCCAAGTACTGAATAACGCAACTCCAGCCTTGCCACCCAAGGCCATTTTCAGCCAGCGGCTCAGGGCAGCAGCGCGGCGGGGCTCCACACTCCTATCTCGGTTGCACGTGAGCCAGAAGCCACTAAGATAAACATGACTGATTTCATTTTGTGTGTATTTCAAAGGGCATTTCGGTCAGAAAAGAGGAGCAAGGCCGCACCTAGCTTTCAGGAGACAGTGGCTTAAATAAACATCTGGACACTAATGTAAACTCCTGAGGTCTGCGGTGGAGGTCGAGCGCGGCGCGGGGCCAGGTGCCAGCAGCGTATGTGCCGGGCTGCACAGCCTCCGCGCTCGCTCGCCTCTCTTCTGCCAGGCCGTCAGCCCCAAGTCTTCTCCTCTTTGTACGTGATGTTTCCCTTAAGTGGTGCCGAGCTGTTTAGTCTTTCACTTGCTTTTGCTGTAACTTCCTTTGTTTAATATGCTTTAAAATAGCCGAGCGCTGCACAAAGAGAGGCTTGTTCGCTTATGCAGCAGCCAGCGAAACAAAGAGACTTCCACGTCTCCTGTTTTTACAAGCCGGGATGAATCACTGAGCTCCGCACGCGGATCCCCAGCCGCACACCGGTATTCCCCTCGCCCGGGGAATTGCATTACGGAAACAGGGATCCACGACCGAGCGCCTGGGAGAGCTCTCCTGAGCACAGCGGGCCACTTCTCCACAGCAGTCCCTGCAGAGCCCTAACGCGCTCGTTGCCGTGTCAGGTTTGACGTCGGTGTGCTCCACGCCGGTTAACTGTTTCCTAGATGTACAGCTGCAGTCTGCAGAGCAGGACAGTAGACGACCATTATGCTCGATGAGAACTGCGGTAGGAGCTGCTTATACCTGAGGTTGGGAATATTCACTCGATCTTTCTTTTATCTGATGGCATGTTATTTGTGTTGAGGATGTCCTTGTTCTAGAGGACAGGGCACTGTATTTCTTAAGGCAAAGCTACGCGTGATGCGGGAGCCAGGTTTTTTAACAGAGACCTTGATAGTGGGACGGTGGCTCTGCCCCAGACTCTGAAACCCCTCAAAGCTCCTCATGGTTGTTTAAGACTTGGGGAGCTGGGGCCGAGTCATCTCCTGTGTGTTAGTTCTCATCGCTGTCATAGACGGAATTTTAGGGTAGCTGGCTCTGTATCCATCCTATTCCTCCTCCCTTGCTCTTTGGCCTCTAAAATAAATCATTCTGATTATATCAAATATGTCATAAGAGTGGGGTGGAACAGTGGGGCCGTATGTGGGCTGGCTTATTTAACAATCTAATATTTGTGTCTTGCAAGCCCTCTGGGCTGTCAGTTCCAGATATCTTTGTTGAACTGATTCAAATATTTAAAAGAAGAAATATTGGAGAGTGAAATGCTGTCTGTGAAAAATGCCGGCTGGTACAGAATGGGGAGCCAGTGCCACTGTTGTTAATGCCCTCCTAGGGCAAAGTGACATTGAGTGGCAGATGCTTTCTCATCCTCTTGGACTGTACTGGTAAATGAGTGGGAAAAGCCCACAATCCCACGGCCACACACTATCCGTGCTGCTGGCGCACACGCAGATAGCCACAGCAGAGATGGAGGCTTTGGGGCTGGAATTTTTGTTCGAATCCATCTTCCCAGGAGCCTTTCTGGGGAGCTGCCATCCTCCGGGACAAAACGGTACCCAGAACCTTCAGGCCTGTCCTTTAAACATTTCTGCTTGTACTTGGATGTGATGGGTTTTAAAGTTCTGCATTCTCAGACTTTTACGTTATAACACATTAGGGTGGGGCCTAAATAAATACTAGCTCAAAGGCAGGTTCAAAATGAATCATGATTTGAGGGCAGGACTAGAGAGTGACTAACTGTTCGGAGCAGTGACCTCTCTGGAAGTGAAGTGAGGATACTGGAGACGCGTGAAACCTCAGAGGAGAAGCATCACTTAGGATGGGAGCGGGCTGTGAAGGATTTCAAAGTAGGATTTAATTCTCGGAGCAGTCCTAATCCCGACCCCGATTTTGCGGACCAGGCCAATTTCCACAGCCTGACTCCAGAAACTCCTTGTTTTTTACCCAGGTGCAGAGCAACTGCTTTCGGTGGGGCAGCTGGTGATCAAAATATTTGCACTAAGTGAAACTTAATTGAAAGATGTTGTGTTATCAAAGCCAAAACATGTTGTGGAGATGTATTGGTTTGAAGGCTCATCCGTCAGAGCTCTTAGAGGGAGAGATTCCTCTGATTAAAGCCTTTGCTCTGTGTTTAAAGCAAACAAACGAGAAGTGCCTCACCTTGCTGCTGGTTTAGCACAGCTGGGCAAATGCTACATAAAAATTACTCTGCAGATCATTTGCCTATCTCTATGTGAGAAGGATTTTTCATTTAAATATATTTACATTAATTAGTGCATTCTATATGGTTTTGGTGCTTGCGTTAGGCTCATTTTCATTTTGGCAGGACCAACTGCCATGGTTTTTTTGGGGGGGGATACTGTATTCTAGAGCTACACTGACTTCTTCCACAGGATTTATACCCTTTCTTTATCCTGTGTTTTTCTGAAGCAAACAGACTTTTGTCGGTTAAAAGTTGCCAGAGTTTTTCTCGTTACGGGCATCTTGGAAGAGTCATCTCAGGGCACAAAGTTATTTGAATTTTCCAAAGCCTGTTCTCCTACTCGGGTAAAACCCCAGCTGGATTTGCCTAAATGATGACTCCAGAGCCCGACTCAAATTTAAATTAAATTTAAATTGCTGCTTCATACGATTAACAAAATCCCATGTTTAATTGTATTGTTCAATGACAAATGCGCTTCCCTCTCAGTTGTTCGGGGGTTTTTTGGGTTTTTGTTTGTTTTTTTTTTTCTTTAGCTGAAGATCGAGAGTGTAATCCAGGCACATTTCACCTGAATGTCCAGCATCTCCGTCTGGTTCGCCCCCGAGCCCCGCGGGAGCAGGGGTGCCTCTGCCTGCTCCCTGCCTGTGCCCCGGGCCGCGCGGCCGGGGAGGCTCTGGTTTGTGGGCTCTCTTTACGCAGTCGCTTGGCTTCCTTTGGCACTCCGGGCATCAGCACTGTGGTTTGCATGGGTGTGACTGACAGAAGATTTTGGTCCGAGATCTGCAGCCTTCTGGAGCACTATCTGCTCTCCAGGCCACAGATGTTGTCAGCCGCATCGGGTTTTTCTTTAATCAACTTTATGTCAACAAACAAGCTGCTGTAGGTTTTAATTTTGCTGTTGCTTCCTAGCCTTCAGCTCAGGCTGGTACTCATCGTCTCTCCTTCCTGATTTTCCTTTTGCAGTTAACAAACATTTTTCCACCTGGTAAAATACCATAAAAAATGATTTCGCAGATCAAGTGGTTTTGCTTGTTTCTGGTTTTATTGACCCGCCTCTCGTTGGAGGGAAAAATAAAAGCAGCACAGGGGTGAAAAAGTGGTATGAACGCTCACCACGCTGCGCTCAGCTGCTCTAGAAGAGTTGGTACTAGTCTTGGGAGTTACCCTTTCCTGTAACGCGCCATTTGTGTCATCCTTCTTCCTTACAGTGCAATTTTTTTACTGTATAAGATGCACCTTTCAGGGATGGAGAGAGAGTGCAGTTCCCAGGGGATCGCTGCTGAGTTTCTGTCTGGTTGAGAGCTCTTGCCGTGTGTGGTTCGGTACTTACTGGTGAGGAAATTCATACAAAATAGAATAAGCTGACGTGTAGACTCCAGATACGGTTGCATGTATTAATTGCCTAGAAGACACCTATTCTTAAGTATAGGAAGAACATTTTGGGTGAAGCAGAAACCAACCTGAGCCTCTTCCAAAGGAACCCAAAGACTCAGTTCAAGCTGTAGAGTGGGCCGTACCCCGCTGCCGCGGTTTTTCTGCCCACGGAGTCACACGGTATGTGCCCTGTCACACCACACAACGGGAAATCATAGACTCTCTCAGTCCTGGTATTTCATATCAATCCAAACAAACGTAAATCTAAACCAAGGGCTGTTGGGTACCAAACGCAATGGTACTGGGTACACCGAGACTTGAATTCATCGGCAGTAGATGCCGCAGGACTGCCCCGACCGAGGAGGTGGTAGCAGATTTGGCCCTGCAGGGTATGGCAGGCATTTTCTCCATGTGCCAACAAAAACTCAGGCAGGCACACCTTATAAACACATGACGAATTCATTTTCAGGAAAGTAAACGGGGTGGTTTCTCCATGACCTTACCAATTCCCCAGCAGCGGGTGGAGGGGGTTTTTCTTCTGCCTTACCAGTTCCCAGCAAGTGAGTAACATGCCCCGAGCCTGCTTTTAAATAAGGAAATTCAGTATCGTTGCTAAGCCGTGCTAATTCACAGTGCTTTCCTTGGGCAGGATCCTATAGGGAGTCTTTCCTTTCCGGCATTTTAATGCAATTTGCATATTTCAAGTCTCATTTGTCTGGAAATGAGCTGGAAATGTACCGGTGATAACACTCCTGCTTCAGGTTCCACTTCATCACTTTTTAAGCCCCGTGTTGCGTAAATACGTCCCACCCAAGGGAGGTTCTGCCGCTTTCAGAAATGCTAAACTTCATGGGTAAAATCTGAATATTGTTCTGTCTACATCAGATATATGTTATTGCTTTCATGAGCAGCCACATGCTGATTTATGGCAACATGCTATTTATTTATCAACATTTACATTGTGGATTTTTAAATTATTCTAATAACATAAGGCCAACAAGTTGGTCATGATGTTACTCCTTTAAAGTCTTCCTTTGAACATATATATAAATCAACTCCCCTTTGATGTGAAATTGGATATTTCATAACCGTGTGTTTACTTTTTGGTTTAAAAAATAAGCTGAAGGGAAAACAAAAAAAAACCCCAAAACAAATAGTACTTTGTATCTCATTAAAAATAGTTTCTAGCACATTAAAAACTATATTGTTTTAGGAAACAAGAACTAGAAAGAGCTGCAAAAGCATTTGATTTTTTTTAATGACTGATAGTTGACTGCAACCATTCCACTTTTCTTCGGGCACAGAAATATGTCTGCAAACTTTCTCCTTTAGTACCGATTGGTGTGAAGCGGACTCGTTTGTTCTTAAAAGGTTTAAATGCACCTTCCCATCATCCTTGATCTGAGTGCTTAAAAAGGAAAATCGATAGAAATTATGAAGTAACAAGGACAGCTGCAAATTTGTTTGACGCAGTCCTTTCTGTAAGTGATGTAACATCAGGAAAGCACAGATAAAGGATTGGGTTATTGCTCCAATAAATTGAAGAATTTTAACTCTTTTGACCTGCAAACTTTTTAAGAAAGAACAAAAGCAATGCTCCAGCACTCCAGAATCAGCAGGTTTTCCAAATGTAGTTTGGGGAAAAAAATAGAGTAGTGAAAAATTGCCTTCAGAGAGTGACAAGGTGCTCGCGTGCCGGAGATCTGCTTCCCTGCCCGTCTCAGGAGCGAGCAGGGGGTGTCCAGGTTTGGTACCCGGGGTCGCACCCCCCGAGCCTTGCTCTGCTCAGGCACAATCCTGACCCCGGGAGTTCTGGCTGCCTAAGGGTTAGGTGTCTCTGTGTGACACGGGAACAAGGTATCCATGTCAGGAAGGGAGAGCTAGGTGTTTACAAATTATTTACAAATTTACAAATATTTCTTCCAGCTTCTCAAGCACAGGCATCAAGATTACTCTTGGTTTTTTAAAAATCTGCAGTACTACATGAGCGTCACATCCATTCCCTTGAGCGACCAGAGGTCCAGACAAAAGCATTACACATTTGCTGTGTCACCTGGTTGCCGTATACACACACGAGTAATTTCCCTCCTGCGTGTAAATAATTTCCGGCTGGACTCTTGTTCCCGCTCCGTCACAGGGGCAGGTGACTGCCGGCTCTTCCCAGCTCCTGGTGCTGGGCGTCCAATTCTTCCCTGGAGACGAGCTGTTGAAATGAATGGAGTTCCACCAAAGTTTAATTGCGCCTCTGAAACTGAAGTGATTTACCTGGGCAATTAAGCTGAGAAGGATTCAGCCCAGCTGCCTTTGCGCAGAAATCAAAGGCGAAAGTAACCCTCGGACCACAAATCCTTTTGTTCTAAGGATTTCTAGGAGCGGTGGAAGAGCGAGGGATGTGATGTTTGCGTCAGAAGGGTGGGTCGCCGGGAACAGAGTTTATAAACATTTTTACACACTGGAGATCTGCACCGAGATTCCTCCATCAAAGTGCGGGGTGGGACCCCACTCTCCCTAGGTACGGAGCCCCGCAGCATCTGAGCAGCTCTTTTATCTTGAAGTTGCTCTCAGCTCCTGCAAATGACTAAAAACTTTTTTAAGCAGCCTCTTTGCATAAGGACTCTTGGCCCCAGGGAACCCCAGCTGGTATAAATCGACTTCAAAGGATTTACATCAGCAGCAGATACATCCTCCTGTCTTTATTCTCCCTGTAAAGCACCAGGAACACCTCTGTTCTCCAAAGGGGAATAGGAACAGGAATAACAACAGGACTATCGCCAGAGCCGGCAAGGAGCTGGAAAGGCTGAGAACTGCGTGCGCCTCTGCATGGCTCTCCCTATCCTTCTAGGAAAGGGAGAGAGTTGTTTCTTCCATAAAGAGCCAGGAAGGTGGGATATTCCACACTGAAGCACTGGGGAGATTTCCCACGTGTGGCTGGATGGTGCCCTGGCCTCCACCCTGTATCGCACATGGTGGCCCTGGAGCCAGCATGCTTTGGCTCCTAAATCTGGCAAACCCAATCATCAATTAGGCCAAATTTTCTTCCTCTGCACAAAAATGAAGGCAAGCAAGCTTTGCTCGCAGAGCGGTTGGTTAGGATGGGGTGAAGGACTAGCTGCCGAGTGGTTGAAGGAGCCGCCATGGCCTCGGTGCCGGTGCCACCGCCCTCCCACATGCCCGTGGTCGTGTCCTTGCAGAGCCTTGCGCAGGGGCCAGCGCTCAGCCCCACGCTGCAGCTGGAGAAGCAAAAGCAAATAGTACAAGTGCCGGTGTGGAGAGAACGTGAGCAGCGAGGGTGCGGTGTGGGCAGCCAAGAGGGGAACTGGGAGTGAGCTTTCCCAATGGTAATCAAGGAAATTACCGCACGCATGCACGACTGGAAAGCTGGAAAGAAACTGTGATTCCCTCTACCAGAGAATACATGAAAAAGGGTCACTGCTGGTAATCAAAGAATGATTCAATTTCTGGGAGACTTAATTTGCTTCAGATGACTTCTGCAGTTACTTCAGAGCATGCAAAACAGGAAAACTCCACGCGATGCGGTGGCTTTTTCTCACACAACCCTCCAGATGGTTTTAGACCTCTGTGACTTGCTGGGAAGGTCAGCTGTACCGCCATGTGTATTTGGTTATTAAAAATTGCAGTCGGGGCTTCATCTTATTTACATTTTCTGCTCTCTTTTCATCAGTTGAATGTGTTAATTGCATGGTCCTGTGCTCGGAGTTTGGGGTAGAGAGGAGGGAGCCCCAAGCGTGTTTCCTGATTCTGCCTCTTTTTAAGAGAAAACCCCTCCCATGTACATCCTCGTGTGCGCACACGTGTGTTCTTATGTGTGCCTCAGTTCCCATCTCTACAGCGAGGTTATCAGTGCTTATTTTCTTTGTAAAAGGCACCAAGATGATTATTAATTATGAAAATAACAGCACACGTCCACCTGTTGCTGATAGGCATTATCGTAATTGCCGAGCTGAGGGCCATGCTGCGCTCATGCATGAGCTCTTTAAAGCAGCAACGCTTCTGTTTGCTTAATGGCAGAGCAGTTGGTATTTTCTCATTGCTAGCCTGCAATCTGTTTGTTTTACCCTTTGCTGTCAAATCGATTTAACGAAGGGATCGTTACAGAGGTTTGCACATGACATCAGTCATTGATCTGTGCAGAGAGGCAGCAACGTGCCTTCTCCCCGCAGGCGCCGCGGGGAAATGGCAAAGCAGTTCAGAGGAAGCACTGTCGCTCCAGAGCATCCCAACATCAAGGGAAGCTCAGGAAAAATCCCAAATACCCCACCATGAGCCATGAAGACATTGTGATTAGTGAGTGCACCATCAGCTTGCCTCGGTCCATGCTGAGCTGTGTTGTTTTTAAAAGGGTATCATGTTATTAAATAAATCCTGCTTAGGTGCCGGCATCATTCAGATGGTAAATTGCAATAAACTTTGCAAAGCATGTGGGTACTCTCATAGCACTGTGGGTGTCTCGGCGGGGTTTGGCCCCGATAGTCTTTTTAGCAGTGCTGTAATACTGCTGTCTGCGTTTATAAAAGGTTGCTGATTAAAAGTCTGGAAAAGTGAGCAAGATTAAGGCTGTTGGAGGAGATGAAGGGGACAGATTGCTGGTTAAAGATCAGATATGAGAATCCCAAGGTCTTTTATCTGTCCTCATCTCTGGTGCAGATGGCTTGGGTGACCTTGTGGATGCCATTTAATTGCTTTGTGCCTCTGTGAGAAGGCAGCAGCTACCCTTTGTGCTTTATGAAGCCAATTGTGAGGTAAAGGCATTTATTTCAGATGTTTGTCCACCACTTGGGGATTATTTATCTGAAAGGGACGATTGTATAGAAATCCCGACTGATTCAATGTTGCTTAAAAGTTGTTTGTGTGATCATCTGATTCTGGCGTTTTCCTTGGAAAGATAAAGGCCTCGATCCAGAGAAATGTTTCAGCACGTGCTTCGCTGCAAGTCTGTGGGAGTGCTCACGTGTTGGTGGCTGGTGCTTGTGACCGGCGAAAATACGTCACTGTGAAGAATGACGGGGTCAGAGCTCTCCTCTCCTCCCACGGGCTTTCTCTTACTTGGGTTGCATTCTTGCTGCCGCTCGTTCCCCGTCGCTAAGGTTTCTCTTAGGAGTTTCAAAAAGGCTTTTGTCTCTCTTGGTTGGCATGAAGTTTAGTGGAGACCCTGTAAACCAAAGCCCATGCCCATGACCCAGCACTGTGGGATGCCCTCCTGGGCAGCCAGCATCCTTCACATCCCACTGCTGCCCGTATCCCATGAAATGACATCCTTCACGTCCCACTCCTGCCCGTGTCCCGTGAGATGACATCCTTCACGTCCCACTCCTGCCTGTATCCGATGAGTTGACATCCTTCGCATCCCACTCCTGCCCCTATCCCATGAGACAGTATTTAAACCGGTTGAGTAACCCGGACAGCGAGGCCCCGCTGTGTGACATTCACTCTGGCAGGGCAAGGCAGGTTGCTGCAGGAAAAGACAGCAGAGGTGGTGGTGGCAGCGTCTGAGCAGATAGCACCCCATCTTTGGTCTGCGTGGTAAAAGGGAGGTGGCATCGGTTTTCCACCTCTGATAATCGTGAATTTAATGAGAGGAGAAGGTGGCTTCACGACTTCATTTGCTCTATGTGGTTCTTACGGCCAGAAGGCTGAGCGGGAGTCCCATCTGGACGGTGCTGAGCAGCGGCTGGAGCCGTGCCTGGCCAGCAAGGTGTGATTTTCATGGTGCTCAGTGCTGGTCCGGTGGCCTGGGCGAGCTGGGAGCCGCGGGCCGTGCGCGGGCTCTGCATTTCCCTGCCCGGCGGCTCTGGCAGCGGGGACCAGGGCGCGATGCCGCACGGGCTGCCCCCATGCCCTGTGTCTCCCCCAGCACTCGAGGGAGCCTCCTGACGTCATGCCATGACGATAACCTTTAATGAAGGCAGTTGGAGAAATGAAATAATTTTAGACCAAAGATTGCACTTTTATTTTAGGAATCCTGGCCGCTGCCGTGCGGCGTATTACGGCCAGCAATCACCAAGGACGTCCTGAAGCAGTGTGAGTGCTGCACATCAGCGGTGCTTCCTCGCCGCGCTCTGCCTCACGTACACAGTACAGTGTGCTTCCCTTTTGATCTGATGCGAAAGGACAGCTACGGCTTCCTAATAAAGCCATTGCCTTTCACTTGAAAATAAAAATGAAAGTAATGACTAAATCTTGAAATTCAGATTGTGAATATATTCTGGTAAGAAAGAATTCATTAATTGCAGACTGACGTTATAGATTTAAGGTTATTATTAATTTATACCTTTTACCTGAAAAATATTTCCAGTTTGTAAAGGTGCAATTTTGCTACATTGCTACATTTTGCCCTTTACCGCGTAAGGGAAAAAAAAGGTATGATCACACTGAAAATGCGAAAAATTATGTGGCTAAAAATCCATATGTGAGTACTTGCTTTGAAAATCCTCGGTCTCTGTAATGAAGAGGATTAAAACAAAGCAGAAACGGAGAAGAGAATGCTGCCTACTTTTGACTTATTTAAATATGCACAGAGCTTCCTCCATTTTAATCTTCCTTATAAAAAGATGGCTGTGTTACTAAAGCTGGCAACCCCTCAGAAACCAGCATCATTTTTTTGTCGTACAGTTCAGCTGAGCAAGGCTAATGTGGAGTGGGGACCCCCTTCAGCCAACTAAGCAACCAGGACGATTCATAATTCATAAGTGCTTCCAGCCATCCAGCTGAATACATTTGGATTAGTTCTCGTTTCTTCGTGCAATCCCTGATTTCATTATTCTCTCCTGCGAGCAAATACACCCACGTTCAGCCCGCTGCAAAGATGCTATGCCAGCCTTGGCTTTGTCTGGGATTAGCAACTGCCGGGCTTTGGGGGATCTCGGGCTTGGCTGAACGCTGATCTTTTTTTATTGATTGGGGAAGGGGGGTGTCGGTGTGCCCGAGGAGCTCTCTCCTCTCCTCTCCTCTCCTCTCCTCTCCTCTCCTCTCCTCTCCTCTCCTCTCCTCTCCTCTCCTCTCCTCTCCTCTCCTCTCCTCTCCTCTCCTCTCCTCTCCTCTCCTCTCCTCTCCTCTCCTCTCCTCTCCTCTCCTCTCCTCTCCTCTCCTCTCCTCTCCTCTCCTCTCCTCTCCGACCGGCGATTTCTCCGTGAGGATTTGTGGACGGTGGCGTGGAGTTTTCCAAAATGCCTGAAGCAAACTATTTGTTATCTGTATCTTGGGGTTATATTAAGGTGGGTTTCAATCCTAAAGGCTTATAAACGACTCTTTGTGCTGTATTGCTTGGATAAAACCTCTGTAAGGAAAACGTGCTTTTAAAATGGTTATTTCTGTGTACTGTATGGCAAGAGATAAACTGTGTGTGCTGTGCATGCGGCGTACATGTATGTAGATTTTTTTTCTCCTTTGGGAATTCAGTGTTGAGGGATAAAATGATGCAGCAATGAAAATGTGTGATTAGAAGGTTAGGAGGATCATAATGTGTGTATCTGGGGGAACAAATGCTTGAATCTTACGTTTTACTATAGTGATCCAAGCAGATCTTCAGATTTATGGCATATTTCTCCTCTGTTACGTTCTGAAGATATGCAGTTGTCTTTTATTTGCATAATTCAAAATGGAGCAAACTTATAAGATTCAGAACAAAAGAAGGTTATAGGATGTGAAATTTAAAACCAGTACAAGCATTTTCTCTTTCAGAGAGATTACCTGAGACGTTATCGTCTCGTTTGTTACAGAAAAAAAACTAATATGCATCTTTGGAGGAAACCCATTTTGTAGTTTAGTGTACTGAAAAGAAATATCTAGTCATGACGATGCTGAACAGTATCTAAATGAAACCATATGTTGCTGACTCCGTTCCAAATATCTCCAGAATTTTGCTTTTAACATCTTGTTTGGCGGCTTGCTTGTGATAAAGCTGTATTAATTTGGGGAAGCATTCAGAAAAATGCCATCTTTGTGTTTGTGCTCTTCCCCTCCCAGTTCAAGAGGATGCTGAACCGGGAGCTGACACACCTTTCCGAGATGAGCCGCTCCGGCAACCAGGTGTCTGAGTACATCTCCAACACTTTCCTGGGTAAGGCGTCACATCCCAAGCTTTTGGGTGACTCAAAGATAATGATTAATGGCAGCCTAATAGCCAGCAGTCGATACTTGTGCCCAGTTCTCCTTTGGGGCAGAGCATTATTTAAATGTTTTGATTTTTCACTTTCAAAGTGGATATGGGGAGGAAAATAATACGGTGTTTGAATAAATCTATCCACAAAAGAATTCCCTCTGCAAATCAAAAGATTTTTCTGGTCAGATTGAATTAAGCTATTGATAGCTGCGTTATGCAATATATTTGATTTTTGTGTTGACCTTACGGAAAGGACAAAGTCACACAAGCCCAACTGCATACTCTTTGCAACTACTGCCTCATACTGCAGCTTCCCCCTTCAGAGACAGGGTTCAGACAAATAGGCTGAGCCCAGACATTTTATATATCATATACACAATATATATATATTTTTATATATATATATATATTTCACTTTGCACTGAAAGTCAGAATAAAGAGCAAAGAGAATATTTTGCTTATCATTAGTTTTGTTGGAGCTCATAAAGCTACTGGTATGAATTAATCCTCTGTGTTTACAAAACATACTTGTTATGAAAAATATCCTTTTCTGTGTTTTCAAGTAGCTTTGGAATTTGTGACCATTTGCATATAAAACGAAGCTCAGCACAGGACCCTCATATATGTACCTCTGAGTCCAAAGGCTTCAAATGCTGCATATATGTGGGATGCCGGAGCTCGTGGGGGACTCACGCCCTGCGGTTAAGACGGCCCGGAACGCATTCACTGTATGACACACAATTATTTCCATTAAGAGATTTTCAAGTGATTTCAATAGCCAGTTGCAACTGGAACTGCTGCGTGCATTTAGGACACAGCACATCATTAATAATCCATATAAGTCTGGAGCTGCTTTGTGGGAATCCATTGGCCCTGTCTTATCACTCAGCTTAATCATGACATCCAGAACATGAATTAATACAGGGAGGAGAAGCAAGACTTCTAGCTGCCAGCCAGCGGCCGCTTCTTCAGCTGGAGAGCCTGGGGCATACACAGCATGCCGGGGAGCATGACCACCATGGCATTTTCAGGGAGTTTGTTGTTCATCAGCTCTTGCCAGCGGGCATCTGGAGCAGGATGTGCTGCAGCAGAAAGACCCAATGTGGCTTGATACCGTGGACCTAATATTAACCCAATAAACCACACGTACACTCAAGCTAGCGGAGTCTATATCTCAGCAGGGGCTAATTAGCTGAAGCTGTGTTATTCCCCGTACTCAGGCTGGGTCAGGTAACTGCATTTCCCTTTGCAGGTCTTGCCAATGGTCTTGTTCATTCCTGCTCTGCTGCTTCTCACATACTGTGTCACGGTGACGTGCTGGCCGTTTTGCGGCAGTGTGAGGGCCACTCAGCCACTCAGGGCCGTCTTAACGCCGAGTGGTGCAGGCTCTCCAGATTGGGCCAGATTGCAACTTGATTGCTCATCTTAAAAATAAACGAGTAAAGCTTTTAAAAGGATCTTCAAGCTTTTTTAGGAAGTCATGCTGTTACATTTTTATGAATTACGTATTTCTCCCCTAAAATTTGGTTCAAAATGAAGCGAACACACAAAATCACAAGAGTCTACAACTGAGGAAGCTGAACAAACAAAAAAAAGTAATATGTGAATAGGACATTCCTTTACATCCACACAGTGTTTGTTAGATGGGGATAAATTACAGATATTAAAACCAGATCACGTGACTTCATTCAGTCTCTTGGCTTTAGTAAATGAGCTGAGGAAGCACCAAGAAGCAATGTCCTCTGCAGAGGGGCCAGTCCTGCAGCCAGCGTCTGGTCAGTGAGAGCGAGGACGCCAGCTTTAGGTCCCTATGAAGGACGAAGATGAGAAACGGTGGTTTTCTCATTGGCCACGTCCCATAAACAGGGAAGATCACGATGGCCTTCCAGCACATTCCCTTTCCTAAGGGGCGAGGGGTGTTGCTGCCGCCACCACCGTGGGGACACGATTCAACAAATTAGAGATTTCTGTTCAAGAATGTCCATTTTACGCTGCCTTAGCGTTAGTCATTGCTAAGGAGATTACATAGAGGAAAGTCCTTCTGTTGTTCAGCAAAAACACACAAGGGGAACACCCACTGATGTCAGCCCGACTGTTGCTGTGAATAATGGCTTCCTTCTTAATTGCAGTGTTGCAGACACACTGGTAGTTCTTATTTCGGAGCGTTTTAATTAAGCCAAAGCAAAAGTAACTAATGCCTAAATGTCTAGTCCCTTCAGAGGTCCTCAGAGATGCAAAGGCACAAAGAGGTTATAGCAGCCTTTTCTAAAAGTTCATGAAAAAATGGTTAGTATGGAAGTAATGAGCCACTGTATCTCCGTTTTAATGCAGCAAATAAATCAGTTGTAAAGGCAGTAAGCAGGATATGTGGATAGATTTATTTGCTAAACACACCCCCACCGCCAAGTTTGTGCCCCACTAGGTGCCTACTTAATGCGTACGAATATTGTTACTGTCTCTGAGCATGACAAGAGAAGTGTGGCCTGTGCGCTGTGTGTTATTCTATACGTATTTGTAAAGGGCAAACTGTTAACAAATCAGTGACGCCAATTTGTTGGTGTTTTAAGAGCAGGGCGTATGGAGAAGGGTTTGGCCCTAATAAGTACCAGTAGAGTGAATGTGAAAATATATGCTTATGTACTTTATTGAGGAAAACGTGTTGTTTGAATATATACGCTTTATTTTCCTGAAAACAGTTAATAAAAACTAATTGAGATCTAGTCATAAGCAGAAGCTGGTGCCCTTCAGTTGTGGAGAGCTGTCCCCTGGACATTGCCTGTGTCCCCAAGGGATGCAGCTTGAAAATGGCTACGATGAAAGCGGCCCTTCATGGGCTCCCTGGGAAGGTTCAGTCTTGCAGAGGGCAAACAGAGGTTCTGTGACTATTTGACTTTGATTTTGGTTCAGTTCGGTCCCAAAATTAGAGAAGGCCCCACAGCAGGTTTGGAACTGGTGTGTGGAGCCACTTAATCAGCAAAGCTAAGGGTTGATTTTGGGGGGAGTGATGGGTGCTCACGCTGCAAACGATGTTGACTCGTTTCACCTTTATTTGTTACAGACAAGCAGAATGATGTGGAGATTCCTTCTCCCACCCAGAAAGACAGAGAGAAGAAGAAAAAACAGCAGCTCATGACGCAGATCAGTGGAGTGAAAAAATTAATGCATAGTTCAAGCTTAAATAACACCAGCATTTCACGATTTGGTGTGAAAACAGAAAAGGAAGACCATCTGGCCAAGGTACGACAGATTCTTGCAGTATTATCTGGAAGCTGGGGATGGACTGGCTGGATGGACACCCCCCCACCCCCCCCACCTCGTAAAACTGGAATGGGTATCCCTGGTGTCATGTGGCCATTACAAATGCTGTAATTAATGGTACCAGGCCCTTACAGCATATTCTGTGATCATAAATCCCTTGAAAATACCCCTAAAATAATTTAAAAAATGTGATGAAAGCTGAGGAGAGCAATTATCAAACACAGGAACGTGTAACAACGCTACGCCCAGCAAACTGGCTGCGGGGCCTTTGTCTCTGTCAGGGCATTTCTTCTTGCTACCTGGAAACACACATCGCAAATTAACTCTCCTGCCACACAGAGAGATGTCGTCTCCTTGGACAAGTGCTTTGTTACTCTGTGTTCGTGTACTTTATTAAGTACGCGTGTTCGTGCATTTACATGATTACCATAACGAAGATTGAATTTGCATCTTTTTAAACTTTTGGAAAATCCAAATGATAAATGCAGAATTGTCTTGAAAAATATTGTAACCATTCTCTTTTTGTCCTTTCAAAAGGAACTGGAAGATCTGAATAAGTGGGGTCTCAACATATTCAATGTTGCAAGGTATTCCCACAACAGGCCGCTCACCTGCATCATGTACGCTATATTTCAGGTTCGTGATTTTCTGATCAAATTTGCAGTTCTTTTGCAACGCTATTTTAGTTTCTAATCACTTTCTGTTTTGTCACCTTCTACAATATGACATCCTTATTTGATATATGCATGTGTGCTTGTACCATTTCTTATACAGGAGCGAGATCTGCTAAAAACATTCAAGATCTCGTCGGACACTTTTGTAACGTACATGATGACGCTAGAAGACCACTACCATTCGGACGTAGCTTACCACAACAGCCTCCACGCTGCCGATGTTGCCCAGTCCACGCATGTCCTGCTCTCTACCCCTGCGCTGGATGTGAGTTACCTCGGTTGAGCTAAGTGCTTTGTGGTGGGCAATCCTCGTGTTGTAATGTGGGGTGGCGGCTTAAAAACATCACGCTGCCTATGTGAACACGGGAGAAAAACCTGAAGCTGATTCAATCACCAGTAGCACTCAGACTTGCAAAAAGCGGCGTGCTGCCTGCTCCTCTGAGGGCTCAGTTTATTGCCAGGGAAATCACCATTAAGGAATTTCAGCAGCAGCTTTGCCTGGAAGCCCTTTTTCATCTTAAAGAGCATATGCTGCTTGTAGACCTTTCTTCTGAGTAAATGTCTCGTCCTCAGAAAACTCATTTAAAAAGCACAATTTGTTTCTCTAAAGGAGCTTCCCAAACTGTTGAGAGATGAAACATAAGGACAAATTTCTGACAAATTCCTTTTCTCCTTCCTAGGCTGTCTTCACTGATTTGGAAATCCTTGCTGCAATTTTTGCCGCTGCAATTCATGATGTGGATCACCCCGGGGTCTCCAATCAATTTCTTATTAATACAAGTGAGTTTTCCATTACAGCGAGGTCACAGATTATGGCTTTCAGACTGCATTGCTTTCTCAAAATATTGTGCAGTAAACTAGTTAGAAGTTTTGAAATAAATCAGTAATTAAAATGAAATTCCTAACAAAGGAAGCTATTGTAGTGCAATTTGCAAAGTGCCCTTGAATCTTGCGGATATTACTACGTGCTAACGCATAATAATTCTTCCAGTTCTGAGTGCAAATTTTATCGTTAATATAAGATAAGTAATGCTATTGCTATTGACAACAATAAAGCTAAATATTGTGGTTCATGCTGTGTCTGCAACAGGCTAAGCATGTATCTTGATTACAAAATATGGGTATTGTTCTTTTTTGGAAGGCGTGTGTGCGGGATTCGTGCTTTCTGTTGTCAGTGATTCTGAAGCCCGTAACTAAGTCAACCGAGTACTATTTTGTTCATTAGGAGCAAGCAAAGGGCTGTTTATATTATATACATATGTGCTCGGATTAGAAAACCGCATGCTCTTGGCACACATGAAGCGAAAAAGAAAACTTTTCGCGATTTATTGCATACAGATAAACATTTCAGTACCCAGGACAAGCATTTGCTGTTTGAAATCACACATTTCACATGCCGGAGTCACATATTTGTGTTGTTTCGCTAGATTCCGAACTAGCCCTGATGTACAACGACGAATCCGTCTTGGAGAACCACCATCTTGCTGTGGGTTTCAAACTGCTTCAAGAGGAGCACTGTGACATCTTCCAGAACCTGACCAAGAAACAGCGTCAGACGCTCAGGAAGATGGTGATCGACATGGTATGAGCTATGCACGCGCTGCTCCTCTTCTTAAACAAAAAACTGGCTGCTTTGTATGGTTGCCCTTACTGAGGTCCTGTTTTCACTTCTGTAAAGGTGTTGGCGACAGATATGTCCAAGCATATGAGTCTCTTAGCTGATCTGAAGACTATGGTGGAAACTAAGAAAGTGACCAGTTCAGGAGTCCTCCTTCTGGACAACTACACAGACAGAATACAGGTACGTCAGCCAGGTTTCCTGGATTTTGTGTATTTTGACCAGAACTGAAGAAATCACGCTCCTCTTTCTCCTGTGGCTTTTCAATGGACCATACAGCTACTGACTGACCTAAATTTTCAGCAATCGTTTTCTTCTGTTCCGCACCACAGAGAGGTACCAGGTGGTCCCATATGTTTTAAAGATTTAAAGCATGGAACTGCGAACATGCATATTCTTCTGAAGTTCATCTATATGGCTGAGGTTTTGAGAGCTCCCGAATTTCCTTGCTGCTTTTTTCCATTTGTTTCTCCAGTTGAAAAAGTATAGCGAGATTGCTATAGCATTGCAAGATGGCAAGGATTTAATTTGTAACTCCATACCTAAAGCAACTTGCACTGAGCTGAAATTAGTGAGGTACAATCTGTTCCCTAAGTAATGTAATCCTTGATTTACCGAAATGACAAAGCAGTACTGGAACGGGGTCACGTAGTCAGCAGGACAAGATCCATCCTGATCTTCCCTCCACTTTGATGGCCAACTTCTTAAGAACAGCCCCATGGGAAAACTCTCCTTACCTTTATTTTTTTGTTTAAGACTGCTGATGTTAAAACAGGTCACTCCGTTGCCGTCTAAATCCTTGTGGCCACGGTTAGTCAGGCACTTTGTTTGTGTGCGTGGAAGGGACATTACTCAGTTAATAAAGTAGGGGCATTTAACCATCTGAGAGCGTGGACATAAATTTTGAATGGTGGGAAGCACCTGCATTCAAAACCAAACCTGTATGATGTAATGAACACTACGTTAAGCGTCGAGTTGTCTGAAAAACATAGAGCACGTTTTACTTTAGAGGCGGACCGTAGCAGGTCGTCTTATATACAGAGATGTTTCGATGTTAGTATTTTTATAGGCTGTTGCATAATCGAAGAGTCTTGTGGTTAAATGTTCTGAATGAAGCAAGCAGATACAGCTTGAAACCGTCCTCTTTTTCCATTTGATTTTATGAGTTTTCTGATTAATGTAATTGCAGGTTCTCCGAAATATGGTACATTGTGCGGACTTGAGTAATCCCACAAAGTCTCTGGAGCTGTACCGGCAGTGGACGGACAGGATCATGGAGGAGTTCTTCCAGCAGGGAGACAAAGAGCGAGAAAGAGGAATGGAAATCAGTCCGATGTGCGACAAACATACAGCGTCAGTGGAAAAATCACAGGTAATTGGCTGTGAGCTGCATTTTTATACTGCCTAAGCTTGTATTTTTAAAGCAGAGACAAAATTCATCTGCTTTCTCTAGCACAATTAGGCAAACAGCCAGCTGTTCAGAGGGTTGGTTCTGATTGACCCTGACATCCAGCTGTGCCTGAAGCTCATACGGGCTGGCGAGGCTGTTCAGAGTCCTTTAGGTACCCCTTGGCGTCTCCTCATTTCCAAATGCGTGTTCATCTTGCCCTGTTTGCGTCCTCGTTTCCAGAGTGAGTTGGTTCCCCAGGCTTGAAAAGTGCAATTCTGATCTCCCCTTCCTTCTGCCACGTCTCTTCTGCCTTCACGCCCTCCGGCCTCCTTAATTAGCACCTCCTAGACCTACTGGTGTCGTACCCCGTGTTAGACGTTTATAGCAATGCCAGCCCCGTCGCACTGCAGGGTTCGGAGCTTCTCCCAGCTGAAATCCACTTCAGGACACTGGGAAGGTCTGGGTGTCGGTCATCATTCAGCCTCGTGCAGAGCAGTTTTGCAGTGCGTGATCTGGCCGGTTAAGTTAGAGGTCTGAGGGAGCTGCTGTGTGCCGGGTGAAGTCAAAGAAATATTTATTTATGTCAGTACAAACCTTAAAAGGAGCTGGATGTGTCTTGTTTTTTGAGATTAACTGGCTCATGCCTAGTTCTGATTCATAGATTAAACGGTTTCGAGGTCAGATTTTGTTCTGACCTGTGTAGCACAGGCTGTAAAATTTCACCCGGTTAGTCTGTAATGAAGCCGGTAATTTATGTTTGCCTAAACATATTCCAGTCTTTATATAATGGTGTCTTGGTTGTTGTTTTTAAATGACTTGAGCAAGTCATCATCGAGGTTTTTCAGCTTGAATAAGTAACAAAATTGATGATAATTATTTCCAAATGTCCTCTTGGGCTAAGCCAAGTGGTTTCAAAATTATTCACTCAACCGCATGGTGATTTTGTTGGAAAAATCTGTCTTATTTGTTAACCTAACAAGAAATGAATCCTTCAGCCAGGCTTGGCCAGAAAATGCCCATGTGCTCTGCATGTGAGCTCCAATTAATTTTTTGTTTCACATACGCACTTCACAGAGGTTTCAAAATGGCATTTTTGCTATGTAAAAAGAACAGGAATTACACAAAATGGCTACCACTGAAATCCCAACTAGCGGCAAAGGAGAAAGGGAGGTGGCATGTCCCTTCTGGTGTGAAACAGGGAACTGATGGGAAAATAGTGCGCAAGTGTTTCGAAGCTCTAGATGGTACCTCTTTGCATCAAAAGATTTGAGGACCGGTGCTCAGCCATTTGGCCAGCTGTTCCATGATTAGGGACCTTTGTTTAAAGAAACAATGACCTGGTGACGAAGTGACCGGTCTGTAGCCATTAGTGCCATACAGCCCTTGAGCGTTTTGGGTGGCGGTGAAGCCATCAGCTAACCCTACAGAACGATTTTTTTTTTATTTTTTTTTTTCACTTTAAAAGTGCTCCGGAACATGTGCTGCAGGAAATTTTCATCACCTTTTTGTTTAAGCTGCCTCAACAGTATGTTACAATTGAACGTTAATGGTTCTATTGACATCCTGTTGTGTCTGAAGGAGGCATGTGCGATTTCCAAAGCAAACATCTGCACGTTGAGCCTGGCCCCTCTGAGAGCCATTTTCCTGCTGCACAGAAATGTTGTCCAGCGGAGTGAGGAGAGAAGTGACACATTCTGCCAAGACGGAAGAATTTCAATCCTCTTTATGGCCATTCAGTTTTCTCCATCCTGGACGTACGTCCTCTTAGTCAGACAATTGAAAAACGATTTAGCTCAGAGCTTACGCGCCGGCCGGCGGAAGGACTGACGGACTCGGCCGCAACCCTCACTGTTTCCACCGCTGGCACGTCACTCCATGGGAGTCGGGCACCAGCGGTCTGTCCGCCTTCGAGCAGGAGGAGTAATTCTTGGGATGAGCTGACCTGCTTTCTGCGCTCTGCCCAAAACGGCATGAAAGGGAAGGAAAGGAAAGCTCTACCAGGGCGGGCTCCGCAGAGAAACACGGTGGCTGCTTTGGCGGAGTAGAGGAGAAATGCGGAAATGTTTAAAGATGCAGCACCACAAAACAGTTCAGAATAGGTACAAACTACACCCCGTAGTAAAACACACCTAGAGGCCAAACTTCAGTCCATACGAGCAGTGACATTCGGCGTAAGGCCGGCTGCTCGCCCCCGGAGCGCTGGCGTTTTCACAGCCGCCAGCCGCGTGCATACCCGGGGGTAACGGCAGAGCTGCCGTAAACGCACCGCCCTTGTCCACAGTCACCAGGGAATCCTGTCAGAGAGACAGCGAACTTTCTCCGTGCTTAGGGCAGAGGCGACAATCATCGAAAATGCCTCTCTGCACTAACAGCTGGTGAGAGGCATCCCTCGGTGGGGTGTTCTGTCTTCAAAGAGATGGCGTACCCCGACTCCCGCGGGGCAGGGCCTGAGCCGCTAGTCAGGAAGGGACATCGACGGGGGTATTTAAAATCACGCGTGCGACCAGGGGTGGGACTGGCAGCTCCATCGCTGGATTTCCCGGAGACTCCTACTTTCAGTTAAACTCTCACCCGAGGTTTGATTTTGGACGAGATGTCAAGCTAGTCCAACGCTGTAGGTGCGCCTTTGGGTATCGGGTGGTTGTGTCTGCAACTGGACTGGGCTGGTCTGGGGACTTGCTCTGGGGCGGGTATTTTGCCTGTAAAAATCATGTATTAACAGCATTTGAGCTTTTTAGTCACCCATCTGCTCCCAGCCGTTGCCTTCCCCTAAGCGTGCATGTTCCTGTCTTTCTCAGGTGGGATTCATTGACTACATCGTCCATCCGCTCTGGGAGACGTGGGCTGACCTGGTGCAGCCCGATGCCCAGGACATCCTGGACACGCTGGAGGACAACAGGAACTGGTACCAGAGCATGATACCTCAGAGCCCCTCTCCTCCGCTGGAGGAGCGGGGCAGGGACTGTCAGAGCCTGATGGAGAAGTTCCAGTTTGAACTGACGCTGGAGGAGGAGGATTCGGATGGACCGGAGAAGGACGGCGAGAGCATCGGCTACTTCAGCAATACAAAGACACTCTGCGTGGCCGACCCGGGGGAAGAGGATTCACAGAGGGAGGCGAACATAGAAATTGTGACAGAAGATACGTCTCCCGTCGACACATAATGTCCTGTACCCGTGTGAGTGGATTTTAAACACTTAAGGAGCATGCAGGCAGTCTCACGGACTAGCCTGCAGCCTGGGTCTGAGGCCTGTGTCCAACATTGGCTGAAAGATCTTCCCAGCTACTTGAGATTGGAGTCAGGGTTAAAGATCGTGTAGTGAATGATTGCTCAGGAAATTAACAGGTGATTTACGTTGTGGTTCCAGCCTTGTCAGCCAAGAGCATCGTGTTGTCCTGGAGCTGGCTTGGGTCGTGACTGAAGAGTAAATGACACACAACTGAGAGATTTTATACTGTTAGTTTTGGAATTTATACCAGTTAGACTGATAGAAACTACTGATTAATAACTCTCCATATAAAACCTGTCCACCTGACCACCTGTCTGCAGACCTGTGTGCCTTCTTTGTAAACACTTTCATGTCTTTTCAAGAGTCTATTAATTAAATACACGGAGTTTAGTATAAAAAGCGACACAAAGTGTTTCAAAATTGACGGATACTTTTTTGATTCTTCCTGTTACAAGAGCAGTCTTCCTTTTCTCATGGGCAATACCTGTCACTTTACTGCGGTTAATCACTTTTACAGACTAAACGGAAGGGAAACCCTCTGTTTTGCGTTACTGCACCTTTAATCGTTTTCTTAATACCCCAGGTGACCCCTTTAAAGTCGCTTCATGCCATCGCGCGCCATCTCTGTTCGCTCGCTAGGAATAACAGTATTTTTTCCTCAACGGGGTTTTATTTTTGTCGTGCGCGGGACAGAGGGTAGTTTGTTTCCCTGGCACAGCGCAGTACCTATAGCAGTGAGCGTGATGAGGCAGCGTGTGACGCGCGTTCCCCCTCGGCAGCTCCTTGGCTCAGTGGAAGTTGCACGCTCGGGTGTTTGTGTTTCTCTCGCCCATGGTTCACGTTTCCTAGGTTTAGGTCCACCATCCTCCTGCACTGCCTTGAGCTCTAACACCTCCATTACTGTTTATAACAGTGTATTTATTACGTAATGTATATACTGTAATGTTTTGTAAGTTATTAATTTATATGAATTAACATTGCCTGTCGGCGGCGATGTTAATTGTGTAGAAAACTCGGAATAAGAGTTGCCTTTTTTTCTCGTAACCTTTTGTATTGCATAAAATACAAGAACCTGAACATAGCTGAAGAGACAGACGCAACCCAGGAAGGGCATTCGGGTGGCAGCCGCCCGCGGGGGGCTTGTCTTCACGGCGAGCCTGGGCCGGGGGGACGGACCGGACCCCCCCCCCCCGGGGCAGCGGGCGAGGGGTTGGAAGTGCCGAAAACCTAGAGGGGTGGGGGGGAACTGAAAAAAAAAAAAAAAAAAAAAAAAAAGAAACCCCTGCGAACGGGCCGGCTTTTAAATGTCACGTTCCAATTTCTGAACAACCCAATGTGAATTTCTATGACAAAAATGTGAACTGATGTAATAATTGTGCTGTGAAACTTCTTCTGACAAAGCTTGTCCGGCATCGTGAGCGGTGTCAATCTCAGTTTGTAAAATATGTTTCAAGCTTTTGGTCCAACTTGTGACTAACTAGTTAATGAAAATAGCACAGTTGTGCATGATCAATGGGTTTGTATGTCTGTTGAACACTGCATTGTTCCAGGTGGTTATTTTATTGTTTCCAAAAGTTTCACACAATGTATGTTATAGTATTATATATTGTGTTCAGATGCATTCTTAAAGAGATTTTTATATGAAGTGAATAAATGAAAGCATGACCCTGCCTGTGGCTCTTTGTGCTGCTTTTTTCCGCAGGTCGGCGTGGGCAGTGTCCGGGGCGAAGGCGGCTGGCACCCGGCAAAGCAAAACCCAACCTGTCGGACACGCAGAGCCCTTGTCTTACGAACGGGAAGAGAAGGGTTCCTGCGGCCAGAGGGCACGGCCGCCCTCTCCCTCGTGCCGGCTGCGAGACCTTTGCCTTCCTGAGCGGCCGCCGGTGGGGGAGTGGGGCCGGTGCCGATGGCAGCGGCGACAGGAAGGCGGTGCAGACAGGAAGGCGATGGCCACAGCCGGCAGCGCAGCCTTCGCCTGGCGCGGGGCGGCACCGGGGCCGGCTCGCGGGATGCTTTCATGTCCTGGCCTGACCCAAAACAACTGACTTTCCAGTAAAAAAAACATCCTGCCGGCAGGCGGTGGGGGGGTGAGGGGACTGAGGGGACCCTGCGCCACTGGGGACTCCCCCTGGGCCGCCCTCGCTGCGGGTGATGCCGGGAGAGCCGGTGGTAGCCAGAGGTGGATCTGCTGTAGCGCCGCGAGGGTCTCCGCAGGCTTTCCCCAGACTCGCTGGCTCCGAAACGATGCCAGGTGAAAGTGCGGAAGTGCGGATCCCCAGTCCCACCCTGCCCTCCCATCCCACCTCCATGCAATCTCCTCCGCTCCGGCTGGAAGGGGGCTCCAACCTCGGCTGACCCCGGGCTTGGCCGCAGGCACCGGGACCGGATGTGGGGACACCCCCTGTGCCCACCAGCGACACAACGGGGTGTTCCACACAGCGCCTCGCCGGCGTTTGAACCGCTGGTGGAAGCCTCTTGGCGGTGCTGACACCAATTTCTCTTTTCCAGTGAATTCACCCCTGCGCATCGTCTACGTGCGCCGCTGCTGCGGTGGCTGCGCCCGGCCGTGCCCACGGCTCCCGGGGACGCGCAGAGATGGAAAACGAGTTACCGGGCTGGAAAAACCTCCGCAGCCCTGGGTGGAGCAAGCGGCCAAGTAGGACGGACAGCAAAGAGCTGAAGTCGCAGGTGACCCCCCGGCCCGCAGCCAGCGGAGGTGTGAGGGGGAGGCGCTGTGCCGGGGTGCGGGGCCGAGACAGGCGCGGGGTGCTCTGCCCTGGCCCCCCCGCGCCGCCAGCCCTCGCTTGCTTTATCTCGTTCCCTTCCAATGACCTAGTTCTGCCAGGCAACGCCTTCGTCGTCAGCACAGGCAAACACGGCGGTGCTGCTCCGGCACTGAAATAACAACCTCCTTTCACTTCTCCTTCTCGGCAGCAGCAGAGACAACGCTCCCATGGCAGCCACCTTGCAAAACTAACCCCAGTCCCTCCTGTTTTCCTTCCATTTTTGGGGTGGGAGATCCCAGTTCAGGTGCGGGGCGGTTTGCTGGCTCACTTTCCCTCCTTTCCTCAAGGGACAAGGACGCGTCTTGGCTCTGCTTTACCGTCCTCCCGTCCAAAACTCCTGCTGGCCCCGAGCACCCCGTGGGGTTTGTGGTTTCCCTCAGCATCGGAAGCGCGTCCGCGTGCAGGCAGCGACACGGTGCTTCCTCCTCGCTCGTTAGCGGCCCCGATGGAGGGTGCTGATGGGTCTCTGCTCCCCCTCCCCGGGGCTCCCCCCGCGGGTGCAGCCGTGCTGCCTCCAGCGACCCCCCGGCAGATCCTGGCTGCACCCAGAGGGGCTGGGAATCGCTGCTCCTCGGATACCGGGGGGAAAAACAGGGTGAAAAACGAAACCTGCAGCAAAACAGGGTGCAGAAAGCGTGTCTTTCCGGAGGAGGGGCGGCTCCCAGGATTGCAACTGGGGTGTGCAACCAGCTGTGCAACCAGCTGTGCAACTGGGGTTTGCTGGGCAGGGTCACCGGGGCTGGGTCCAGGAGGGGACAAGGCTGGGACATGTGCAGGGTCGATGGCACAGGACCCCAGCCCAGCCGAGGGGCTCAGGACCTCCGGCCTCGGGGCTGCAGGACCGGGGGGAGCTCACGCCGCCCCCTCCTCGCTGCCAGCCCTGGTGATGGATGTTACCAACAGCCCCGGCTTCAGCGGTGGCCGAGTGGCAGCCGTCCTCGAGGACATAGTTTCCCGCTGAGGCCACAGAGCTGGGGTTTCAGGGGGGATTTCCACCAGCTGCAAACCCGCCGCAGGCATCAATCCTGGGGACAAGCCGCTGGTCGCTCGGCAGAAAGTACATCACCGGCTGCGCAGGGACAAGGGTCCCGCGAGCCCCTGCCGCTGCCAGGAAACTTCTGACCCCGAGGTCGGCGTTGTTAATAGAAACCATGATGCAAAGAAATAAAATAATAAACCAGCTCTGTTGCTCTTTCCCATGGCGCACGGGCGCTGTGCCTGCTCTCCTGGGTGTGGGGACGGTTTTCCATGTTCTTTTTTTCCCCTCTCATCCGTAGGAGTTCGCGCCGCACGGCACGGTGCAGCCACCAGCGGTCCCTGCCGTGGCCCGAGCCCCTCGTGGTGTTCTCCACCAGCGAAAAGTGTTGAAGAAGTCTTGGGTTTCTTCCAAGAACGCGGATTTCTCATCTGAATAATGACACGCAGCGGCAGCTTTGTGCCAAGGCATCGGGCTGGCACTTGGGGGTGTCCCATGCCCCTCACCACGGGCCTGGCTGGGGACAGGGACACGGGTCCCACCAGACACGGAACGTGGGGATGGCTGCAGCCACAGCAGTCACCTCCGCTTGGTGTAAGTAGCAAAAACACCTTCAGAAATGTGCTTTTATTGCCACGGGTGCTCGGTGCCTGGGAGCCGAATGTGTCTGCTCGTGTTTTGCCCGCACCAAGGTTTGCTTCACGTCCACCACGGTCACGCGGGGGATGCCCCATGTCCCCGAGCACACCACGGTCCGTGTCCCCGTGTCCCTCTGTGCGCCAGCCAGCGGGATGGAGCATTTCCCAGGTTACAGTCCAACCGTAAGGATGTGCAAAGTGCTGGAAGCGGTTTGCTAGCCAAGAAGATTTAGGCGCCACTGGCTTAGAGTTCACCTAAAAGTCCTACGGAAGAAAAAAAAAGAAATGAAAACCCGAAGCGTTGACAGTTTCGTAGTCAAAAACAGGAAGGAGCTGGGGGCTGGTGCACAAAGCACAGATTTTATCAAGTCTGTGGCGCTGGAACGGAGCCCGAGGGCTCATGGCCCCGGTAGCCCCACGCGAAGGGGAGGTGGGTCTCCCGGTCTAGCAGCGGGGACGCTGGCTGGGATCCCAGCGCTGGCCGGGAAGGACAGGGCTGCTTGTGGCCCAGCTGATGCGATATCAGATGTGTTTAGGTGTTCCAGCTCTCCCAAACGTCACTTTTGGGGTGACACGAGGAGCCCGTCCTCAAGGTCTCCCTGTCCCCAAGGGCTCCCCATCCCCGAGGGCTCCCGTCCCCAAGAGCTCCCCATCCCCGAGGGCTCCCGTCCCCGAGGGCGTCCCCGTCCCTGCTCTCGCTGCACTATTTCTGGTCTATTGGAGGGTATTTCTGCCGTCCCAGTCAGATGCCATCACCACTCCTGTCATTGCAGCGCTGTGGGAGGTTGGGGACAGCGAAGCTCTGGCCCGCATGGGGCAGTGGGATGCGCCCCTGTTGTGGGGGGCAGCTCTGCAGCCCCCCTTACCCGCCCGCAGCAGGTCCTCTGGGGACACCCGTTCCCCTCACGGGGTTCCCCACCCCGCAACTCACTGGTGGGAGCCCTCGATTCACGCGCCCTGAGCTGGGGACAGCGTGTGCTGGTGGCACGGTTCCGCGCAGGGGTGGCGGGGGTGGGGGGTCAAACGCTGCCTTTGCTCGGGGCGGCTGTGGTTTGGCACCGTTGTGGGGGGCTGGTGAAGGGCTGACCCACAGGGGACAGCGGGACCAGGCTGGGGACATCCTCATCCCCACGGCAAGCTTCTCATTGCAGAGGGAAGGTTGCTGCAATTAAAAAAATACATATATTGCAGGAGAGATTTACCCGCAGGAGGGGGTCGTTGTTGGCAGCGCGTCCTGCTGCGGGTCCCACACGGGGTCCCCAGCTTCCCTGGGTCCCCCCCACCCCCGTTCCTGGTGTTTGAGGCACCTTCAGATGGGGCCAAGCAGAGGATTTTGGTTGGGTGAAATAGTTTATTTCTGGTTTATTTCCTCCTTTGCCGCCCTCCCGCCCTGCCGCCTGGGGTGGGCCCCGTGCGCAGCCCTGCGCCCCGGGCTGCGCTTTGGGGTGCACCTCAGGGTGCACCATGCGGCATTTCGGGCCTGACCGAGGGGGTCACCGCCACGCTGCGGCCAGATTTCAGGCTGCCACAACGGCAGGGCCAGGGAGCCGACCCCAGAGAGCGCGGGTCCCCGTGGCGAGGGACTCAGCCCGCTGCAGCGCCCGCTGCCAGCCCCATCCTGCCTGCACACAGCTGCCTGCACATCTGCACAGCCCCATCCTGCCTGCACACAGCTGCCTGCACAGCTGCACAGCCCCAACCCTGCCAGCACACATCTGCACAGCCCCATCCTGCCTGCACATCTGCACAGCCCCATCCTGCCTGCACACAGCTGCCTGCACATCTGCACAGCTCCATCCTGCCTGCACATCTGCACAGCCCCATCCTGCCTGCACACAGCTGCCTGCACATCTGCACAGCCCCAACCCTGCCGGCACACATCTGTACAGCCCCATCCTGCCAGCACACAGCTGCCTGCACATCTGCACAGCTCCATCCTGCCTGCACATCTGCACGGCCCCATCCTGCCTGCACACAGCTGCCTGCACATCTGCACAGCCCCAACCCTGCCGGCACACATCTGTACAGCCCCATCCTGCCAGCACACAGCTGCCTGCACATCTGCACAGCCCCATCCTGCCTGCACACATCTGCCTGCACATCTGCACAGCTCCATCCTGCCTGCACATCTGCACAGCCCCATCCTGCCTGCACACAGCTGCCTGCACATCTGCACAGCCCCATCCTGCCTGCACACAGCTGCCTGCACATCTGCACAGCTCCCATCCTGCCTGCACATCTGCACAGCCCCATCCTGCCTGCACACAGCTGCCTGCACATCTGCACAGCTCCATCCTGCCTGCACATCTGCACGGCCCCATCCTGCCTGCACACAGCTGCCTGCACATCTGCACAGCCCCATCCTGCCTGCACACAGCTGCCTGCACACAGCTGCCAGCTCCATCCTGCCCTCACATAGCTGCCTGCACATCTGCACAGCCCCATCCTGCCCGCACACAGCTGCCTGCACAGCTGCACAGCTCCATCTGCCGAGGTCCCAGACCACTGCACAGCGCAGCGCGCCCTGCGACACTGCGCAGCCGGGACGTGCACGGCGGGGGTGTCCACTGCGGGGGGGGCCACAGCTCGGGGACGCACGGCAGGGACACGCACTGCAGGGACACGCGCAGTCGGGGGCCAGCACAGCTGGAGCCATGCACAGCTGGAGCCCCAGGCAGCTGGAGCGGTTCATGGTGGGATCCCGAACAGCTGGAGACATGTCCAGCTGTGGCCCCACACAGCCGGGGCCGTGCACAGCTGGAGCGGCGCACAGCTGGGACCGCGTAGTGCTGGAGGGGTGCACGGCTGGGGGGGGCTCACACAGCTGGCGCAGCTCACAGCTGGAGCCCTGCACAGCTGGAGACTGAGCACAGCTGGTGCGTGAGCACAGCTGGATACTCACAAAGCAGGATCCATGCACAGCTGGATCCATACACAGCCACACAACTGCACAGCTGGATAACTGCACAGCTGGACCCACACAGCTGGAACCCCGCACAGCTGGAAGCAGTGGGTCCAGGCTTGCTTTGGGGTGCTCGCCTTTGGGGGTCTCTGCCTTTTCTGCCAGCTTGCACGGGTGTTTCCCGGCCCCAGCCCGAGCCCGAGCCCGAGCCCCTGCCCTCTCTCTGCTCCAGCACCATTCCCTCCTGCCCCAGCACCATTCCCTCCTGCTCCAGCACCATTCCCTCCTTCTCCAGCACCATTCCCTCCTGCTCCAGCACCATTCCCTCCTTCTCCAGCACCATTCCCCCCTGCTCCAGCATCATTCCCTCCTGCCCCAGCACCGCTCCCTCCTGCTCTGGCACCATTCCCTCCTGCCCCAGCACCGCTCCCTCCTGCCCCGGCACCTCTCCCTCCTGCTCCGGCACCATTCCCTCCTGCTCCGGCACCATTCCCCCCTGCCCCAGCACTGCTCCCTCCTTCTCCAGCACCATTCCCTCCTGCCCCAGCACCATTCCCTCCTGCTCCAGCACCATTCCCTCCTGCTCCAGCACCTCTCCCTCCTGCCCCAGCACTGCTCCCTCCTGCCCCAGCACCATTCCCTCCTGCTCCAGCACCATTCCCTCCTGCATCGGCACCATTCCCTCCTGCTCCACAGCAGCTCACGGTTTCACATTCCCTGTGCTGATGTGCAAGTGCAGCCGGTGGGATCCAAACCGACCTGTCTGACCCATCACCCAGCCAGGGCCCAGCTTCTTTTGTCTCCCACCTTCCCTTCCTCCCATCTAAAACACCACCTTCAGCTCCCACACATTTTTTTTGCAGAGTCTTACTATATGGGTCTTGCAGAAAATTCATTTTTTTACAAGAAAGGGATGAATGTTTCTTCCCCGGCCGTGTGAGCCATATTGTCGGTGGCTGGGGGAGGCAAACACGTGAAGGGAGGGCATTCGTGGGTGCTCGACCAACGTGACATTGCCACGACATCAAATGTGGGGAGTCACAAGGCTTGAGGTTACACGCCACAGCAGCAATAAAACCGAGTGTTTGACTTCCATTTGCCTTTAACTAGGCTGGCATCATCTCTCCACGAAGCGCGCTCCCACCCAGCCCACAGCACGTGTCTGGAAACACACTCGAAGGGTGAAAGAGACACCGGGAAGGACTGTGCCCTTTCCAGGGGGTTGGAGAGCATCTCCTCAGGGCTTTGGAAACCGGTGGGAGCAAACGCTTTCCCTCCTGCCTGCCCAGGGCACCGCGGGTCTTCGTTAACAGCACCCTCTGCCCCAGGGCTGCCCCTGCAGACCCCGCGCTGGGCTCTCGGGAAGGGTGGGTGCGACGGCTGTTATCACCCATAGGTGCACGAGCAACCACCCTGTCTGCAGCAAAATACAGGTAAATCCTCGCAGCAACCCCAAAGCACAGTCTTAGGGCTGGGGGAACGCGCCCTGGGATCAGAGGTGTCATAGAATCACAGGATGGTTTGGGTTGGAAGGGACCTTAAAGCCCACCCGGTGGCACCCCCTGCCCTGGGCAGGGACACCTCCCACCAGCCCAGGTTGCTCCAAGCCCCGGCCAACCTGGCCTTGAACCCCTCCAGGGATGGGGCAGCCACAGCTTCTCTGGGCAACCTGGGCCAGGGGCTCACCGCCCTCACAGCCAACAATTTCTGCCTCACATCTCATCTCAGTCTCCCCTCTTGCAGTGTAAAACCCTTCCCCCTCGTCCCATGGCTCCCCTCCCTGCTCCAGAGTCCCTCCCCAGCTTTCCTGGAGCCCCTTTAGGGCCTGGCAGGGGCTGGAAGGTCTCCCCGGAGCCTTCTCTTCTCCAGGCTGAACCCCCCCAGCTCTCTCAGCCTGTCCTCCCAGCAGAGGGGCTCCAGCCCTCCCAGCAGCTCCGGGGCCTCCTCTGGCCCCGCTCCAACACCTCCGTGTCTCTCCAGTGCTGAGGGCTCCAGAGCTGGAGGTAGGAAGAATTTGCAGCAGAACAGCGGTAAGAATGTTTTCTGCCTTAAACCAGCATATTTTTTCCCTAACCTCCTTCTCAGCTGAGCTGTTTGGGTGAAACCTTCCCGCGCCCAGAAAAAACCAGCCCAAGGGGGGCACCTGTCGGAAGGTGGCCGCGGGGCCGGGTGGTGCCCGGCTGGGGTGTGGGGCGATGTCCCCGAGGGTGCCCACGCCAGACGCGCCCCGCGCAGAGAACGGGGTCGCCCCCGCCCTGGGTTCTGCCGGAGCCGCACGGGTTTGTGCCGATTCGGCTCCCAGGGTTTGCTCCTGCGAGGTCAGGGCTGTCGGGTTTTTTTTTTTTTAAACTATTTAAAGTTTATAAACCATCGCCCCTAGAGGGAAAAACACGTTTGAAGTATTGTTGGATTTCGAGCAGTGCAAAAATTCCCGGTTTATCTTCCACTGGAGCTTCCCAGCCCAGAACTGCGGGATACCTGGGGCTGTGCTCCCCCAGAAGCCCCCCCAGAGCCGGCGCCGGAGCAGAAACCACGTGCCTCTCCGCCTCACTTTATCTTGTTTTGCTGCGGATCACAGGTAATCCCAGTCTTTTTCTTTGAATTTTCTTTTTTCCCCCTTGCTAATTGATGGTCTAATTAAGCCGATGCTTGAACTACAGGGAAGAGGGGAAGAGCGCGGGAGCTCGGAGCCTGCGTTTCTTGGTGCTAACGTCTGACGAGGGGACAGTGTCCAAACGTGTGAAATTTCTTTGAAATACCCACAGCCGACACTGTTCCGAGCGAGTTTATTTGACATTTGGAAGCTGATGCCTTCTTCAACGCCCCCCCCGCCCCCGGCACGCTGCTGAGCCTCCTTTGCACCCTTGGGGTGCAGCGTTTCAAGGGAAACGAAGGGCTTTCTGGGCAGAATTGGAAGAAATGGTGGTTTTGGGGCTCCCCTGCGTGTGTGTGCCCAGGGGCCAGATCCTGCCCGGCCTTCCCGGAGACGGGGGGGCTCATCCCTGCTGCCCCATCCCCGCACCCGACGGGGATGCTGCGGGCGGTGGGGTGCCCGGGGGCACATGGGGAGCCCCATCCCCACCCTGGCAGCATGTCCGAGGCCGAAGCCCTTCGGGATCAAATCCAAAATGGTCTGTGACGAATAATCTCCCGGGCCAGGCGCGCGGTGTGAGGTGGGGGCTGCTGGCCGCAAACCCCCATGGCCTGTGGGGCGCACGGGGACTTCGCCGGGGGTCCTGAATGCCTTCTTTCCAGCCAAAAAAAAAAAAAAAAAAAAAGTAATTAACAATGTTCCCTCTGCTGACTCTTTTCTGTGGAGTTGGGCGGTTTGTCCCTTTCAGGCCCAGCAATGGGGACAGCCCGGGGGGGCTCGGGGGGGACAGGGTCCCCACCGCGAAGGGCTGGAGCATCCCCTGGACGGCCCTCAGCTGCGCCTCGGCCCCTGGGGCGTGGGGCTGGGGCAGGTGATTAACCTGATTAGCCCCTGATTAGCAGGGGTGTGGGTGGGGGCTGGGAGGAGCTCCTGTTGCAGGGGAGACGGCTGAGAGGAAGAGGAGGCTGTGGAGGAAGGTCTGTAGAGAAGGTGTCCATCCTGGCCGGGCAGAGGTGGGTTTCGGTGGCTGCTCCACCAGCGGTGCCGGTAAAAGGGAATTTGGGAGCTCGGCGCCTCTTCGCAGAGCGATTTGCGGCGAGGCGGAGCAGGAATCCCAGCGCCGGGCGTGCGTGGGGTTCCCATCCTGCCCTTGCGCCCCAGGGCCTACCCTAATTACCTCCGCTTATATGACAGCTATTAAATATGGCAGAGTTGGCTCCGGCAGCGTTAAATCTCTCCTCGAGCGTGCACTTTGTGCCTCCGCTCTGCCAACGCCCCCGTGCCACGGGGGCACCCAGCTGCTGCTTGGTGCGAGGGCCCCGCTTGGAAAAATGTGATTTTTTTTGGGGGTACGGAGCAGGGTTGCCGGCTCCGGCGCGTGGGTGCCGGCCGCCCACCGTGTCCCGCTCGTCCCCCGCGATGGAGGCGGTCGGTCCCACCAGGCGCCGCGCTCGGTTTGAGGGGAACCACTGCCCCTTCCCAACCCTGTGGTGACTTGTGCCGCGGTGGTGACCGGGGGGAGTTGCTCGCGCCGAGGACGGTTTGGGGTCCGGCGGGATGCTGCTGTGCTGGTCCTCAGCCCGGGCTGGGCGCTTTGCGGGGGGCGCTTGGCACTATAGAGCGTGTTCAACGGGGCGCCGCTTGGGTGCGAGCCATGGTTTTGTGCCCCCAGGGCTGTTCCCTGTGTGCTGGGGGGGGGAGCGGGGGTCCAGGGCATGCCTGTGCTCCTGTCGCTTCCCCGGCGAGCTTCTTCCACGCTCAAGTTTTTCCTCTTCTCTGAGGAGCCTGGTGCGTAGAGTCCGCCTTTAAATGCGGGATAAGCAGATTTTCCCCGGTGCTTTTGGCACCCCGTCGGGGTTCTCCTCCCTCTCCAAGCGAGCGTCCCGTGGGCGAGGGCTCGCTCGCGGGGGTCCCGGCTCGCTCCCGCATCCCTCGCGTCTCTCCTCGGAGCGGCTCAGTGAGATGGAAAGGGCTCGGCGGCTTTATTGCGCGTGGGAAAACCGGGGATGAATAGAGCAAAAAAAAAAAACCTAATAGAGCAGAAGGTAACGGGCTTCATTGTGGAGCGAGGAGCAGCTGCGTCCCAACAGGGGCCCCGTGCGCGGGGGTGCGGGGGCTGCTCCTCTCCCCCTGGCAGGCCAGGGTGCCCCCGCGGCCCCCGGTGCTCGCTCCGGGGGGGTGACAACGAGCTCCTGGTGACGGGCAGGAAGGGACAAGCCGGGGCCCGGCGGCTGGCAGCGCTCGTTGCTGCGAGCTCCTCGGGCTGGTCCAGCCCTGCCCCATCCCGGGGGATGCACGTGGAATGCTCTGGCCGCGCAAAACACGATGCAGGGCGGTGGAGAGCGGTAGCATCTCGGGGCACAACCGTTTTCGGTTGGGGTTGGCAGGTGGCGGCGTTTCCAAGAAGGTTGTGCGAGCCCTTCTGGTGCTCCGGACCAGGCCGATGGGCTGATCCACCTCCGCAGCCTCCTGGGCCCGTTGAAGGCTTGGGTGAGATACTCCTGGCGGGGCCCTGTGTCTCCCAGCCTCATTCCCTGGTAGGGAGAAACCCTTAAAACAAGTATTCTTGTAAAAATGTCGCTTTATTAGAGCGCAAATAGCAGCCTGTGCAAGGGTTTGGGTTTGTCTTCAGCTGTTCCACAGCAAAGCACAAACATCCGTGTTCTCCTGCATCCCAGGATTTACAACCTCCGGCAAACGCGCACCGAGCTCCAGCGCCCGGCACGGAGAAAACTAGTTTTATAGGGGGAAAAACAGTTGAACTTAGTTAGAAAGTCTGTTTTGCAGGTGATGGGGGAGAAACCCGCGGTGATGGGAGCTCCCGGCGATGGGGCTGCCGGGGCGTCCGCCCTCGGCCATCCACCGCCCTTCCACCTGGGACGGATAAAGGGATGAGCTTATTTTTAGTAAAGGTTTAATTATGGTTTAGCGAAAGGGTCGCAGAGCCACGTACGCGGAGATGTAAACAATCCACCGGCTGCCCGTCGCTGCCGTTAATGCTGGGGGATTTGCCGGGGCCGGGCCCAGCGCGGGGCTGAGGTTGCCGGATTGGGGCTTTATTTAGCAAATCCCCGGTCGCGCTGCGCCCCGGGGCACCCGGCTCCTCCGCTCCTGGTGCCCGTCACATGGACCTACAGCATGACTCTGCTTGGAGATGAGTAATGCACTCCGGTGACTCATTTTCTGCCTTTTTGTGCTTTTTTTTTTTTTTTTTTTTTTTTAAAATCCATTGACTTCGTCGGTTGATGTTTACTTGCAGCTTCCTACCGCGTATCCTTCAGGAGCTGCCTGATATTTCCAGGGTTTTTTGCTGAGAAACGTCCGTGTGTCAGCTGGAGGGGTTGGAAATCGCTTGGAAATCCGTAAATGCCAATTTTACCTGGAAATGAGAGGGGTTTGCCGGCGCTGCCCTCCCCGGGGAGACGGGTGTCCTCCAGCGATGACCCGGCCTTTGGGAAGAGCCCGTGCAGGGAGCAGGTTCCTGATGTCGTTAGCGCCGGGTTAATTTTGCCCTCAGGAAGATGAGGTTTCGGTCTCAGCACGTGGCAGGAATTGTTTGATAAGGTGGAGGCATCCTGCAGAGCCCCCCAAAGCTGGAGCTGGGCTGTGGGTAGCGATAACCCAGGAGTTTTCCACCTGTGCTGATGGTGCAACGTGGAGGCTGCCATAAATCAGTGCGGAAATGGAGGAATTTGGGGAAGATAACTTATTTATCCATTGCCCAGCTTGGGAGAGGGTTTGCAGGGGAAGTTACAGCTCTTCTCCCTTATTTAAGGAATATAACCCCTGTCGAGGAGCACCCCGACAAGCGTGGGAGGTGGGCTGCTGCGTCTGTCCCGGCTGGAAGCAGAGCCGCTGGGATGCGGGACGGCTGCGGCAAAAAAAAAAGTGTTATTTAGTGGAAAGGTGTTATTTTACTGCGGACGCGGCAGGTGTGTGCCCATCACCTGGGCATCCGGCCACCTGTGCCAGCCCGGTGCCTCGGCAGGTTTCGGGGCTGGTCCGGGGCAGCGGAGCGGCGTTGGGCGCGTTGCGCTCGCCCGGGGATTACAGGCGGATTTCCCGGAGGCGCCGGGCACCCTCCCCGCTGAAAGCGCAGGGCGCAGGATCTCCTTGCGGGGATTAAATCAACCATCTGTTAAATAATCCCGTCCCTCCGCCCGGGCTGCGGCGGCGTTTCGCGCCGGCTGGGGTGGGTGAGGGCTGTGGCCGGGGACACTTTGGGGCCGGGGACACTCTGTGCCAGAGACCCTGTTGTGGCGTCAAAGCTCATTTCCCCACTGGTGTATCCAAACCATCAGAGGTGCTTGGCCTTTGGATTTTTTTTTTTTTAATGGGGAAAAAAATGGGATTAAATGGGATTTTTTTTTTTTTTTAAATGAGGAAGAAAGAGATTTTTTATGTTTTTCAATGGGGGAAAAAAATGGGATTTCTATGTTTTTCAATGGGGGAAAAAAATGGGATTTTTATGTTTTTCAATGGGGGAAAAAAATGGGATTTTTATGTTTTTCAATGGGGGGAAATGTGTTTGGTGTATTTTGGTTTTTTTTTGTTTGTTTGTTTGTTTTTTTTTTAAATGGGGGGAAAAAAAATGGGTTGGGTTGTTGGTGCTGGTGGTTGTAATCCCCGTCTTTGGGTGCCGAGCTGCGGCCGTGGCCTTGGTGACAAACCCACCTGCGTCCCCAGCCCCCGGGGTGGGGCTGTCCCCACTGTCCCTTGCAGCCGTGGGGGCTGTTTCAGGTGACCCCAGGACACGGCTCCCCTTCTCGCAGCCGTGCCTGGGGGATAAATCAGTGCAAGTGGTCCTGCAGCATCTTTCCTGCCAGCGAAAAAATTATCTAAGTGAGCTTTTGGAGCTGGTTAAAGCCATTTTTGCCTATTTTGTGTCTCGCGTATTTATTGGGGTAATTCTAGCAGTGTCCCGCGTCCCTCCAGCGTTGGCGTTGCCTGTCACCTCCTTGGAGCAGCTCTGAGAGGTGCTTTTCCAGCTGGCGAGGGTCGCACACCCCCTTGGTTGGGGGGGGTACCGGGGGGGCCGCATGCCGGGGCTGCCAGGGAGAAATGGGGGGACGTGGCGGTTTGCTGGGACAGGCTCGTACCATCCAGCTTGTAGGATGCTGGCGGTGGGACACGGGGGGGTCCCCAGATGCTGGGGCTCAGCTCTTGCAGCCCCCCCCTTCCCTCCCCAGCCTCTTTTGTTCCCCGCTCTGGCGATGCTTCGGCCGCTCTTCGGGTGACACGAATTCCCAGGCGCTCTCGGAAGGCGGTCGGGGAGAAATTTTTTTTTTTTTTTCTTCCCCGCATCATCCTTTCGGGGCTAATTGCTGGCGATGTGACGTCAGCCCCATGGATTTCTCTCTTGAATGGCTGCGGGAGAGGCGAGGAGGGCCGGCCGCCCGCCGATGTGCGCCCAAGCTCGCAGCCGAGCGCGCCGGGGCTCGCACCCGCCGCTGACGGAGCGAGCTCTGCCACCTTATCCAGGCTGGATTTATCCTTTTTTACCCCCCACCTTCATCATTCCCAGCCGGTCTCCCCTCACGCTCCTAATCTGACAGCGCCCGGTAATTAATCTGGCTCCCCCAGCCGCTGCGATAGGATTAGAGGGAGGGGAAGTGCGTCACGAGGTACGAAGAGGGGGTTATGCTTTTGGTGAAAGTGGTGGAGGGGGAAATGATAAATAAATAAATAATAATTAAAAAAAAAAAAAAGAAAAAAAAAAAAAAGGGAAATAGGTTGGTGTGTTCCCGGGGAGGGGGGGTTGTGTCGGGAGCGAGCGCGCATGTGAGGAGGTGCGGGGTGGGAGGGAGCGGCTGCGCTGCTGCCAGCGCCGGGGCTCGTCCTCCCTTTCTCTCAGCATCCTCCAGTGATCCTGGAGGTGATACAGGCACAGCAGCATCCATGGCCTGCCCGTAGCCTCGGCACTCGGGGGTGGCTTTTTCCCCCCACCCCCCCTCCCCTCCTTGTTATTCCTGCGCCTAAGCCAGCCGGGGATCAGAAGCGTTTGATTTGAGGGCTTGCGTTAAGCATCTGGTAACCGGGATCGTGTTCTCCTGTATTTTTTTTATTTTTTTTTTATTTTTTTATTTTTTTCAGGCTCCTTGGAAATTGAGGAATGCAAGTCTGCCACCATGATGGAAGGTAGGTGATGATCTGAGCATGTCTTTCTGGCTCGCTGGAGTTTTTAAAGCAATGGTGGAGGAAGGAGGATGCTCTGAACCTGTGCGTGTGAATCCTTCTTTTTTTTTTAAAAAAAAAACCAACATAAAATAATATAAAAAAAAAATAAAAATAAAATCCTCCCCTCCCCCTCATCCCAATCGAACCGAAGCACCCTGCCGGCGGATGGTGATGGTGTTATAATAATATCCAGCCCGTCGGCTTCTTTGCGGTTCCATGCCCAGCCCTGTGCGGGCAGCTGGGGGGATGCGACCCCCCGGCCCCTCCGGCTGGCGAGCGGCAGCCTGGGCAGGGAGAGGGAGCCCAGGCCTCGCCATTGAGGTCTTTTAAGCGTTATTTTACCCCCCGCTCGGAAACGCGCTTCCCCAGCCTGCCGTGATGCACAGGGGATGAGTTGAAGTGTTATCTGCACGCACAGACCGGGGGCTGCGAAGCCTGTCCGTGACAGATGGGATTCTGTGGTTTTCCAGTGTTAGCTGTAGGGATGAGCAGCTTCTCGGTGGGAAACGAGGATATTTGAGTTTAAGGCAATTTTTGCCATGTTGGTGCCCCTGGTTTGAAGATGCAGGCTCCGGGGAGGAGGGGTGGGGGGGATGCTGGGTTGAGGCTTATTGGAATAAAAAAGGAAATGAGAAGGAAATATGGGCTCCGGGCACCAGATACTTCAGGCAGCGTTGCGAGACTGTGCGTCTGATCGTGTGTGGGAAAAGCCCCTGGGCATTTCTTAAAGAAATTTTAACCCGGGTCGTTTGTCTCAGCTGTATGTAAAGCGCTTTTTTTTTTTTTTTTTTCTTTTAATGCCTTCTGGAGTAATATGCAGGGAAAGGAAAACTCTTTAATTTTTTTTTTTTTTTTTTTTAGCAGAATACATACTTCAGGGCCAACAAGACCAAAATATTCTGGGGTGGGTTTTTTTGTGGTGTGTTTTTTTTGGTTTGTTTTTTTTTGTTTTTTTTTTTTTTTTATGGCCCTTTGGTGGAGGCAGAGCCGCATCCAGCGCTGGGCTCGCGGCGCTGCCGGCATGTTCACCAGCGGCTCCCCGGCCTCGTGAGATGACAGGCAGAAATTGGGCTGCCTCCCGGCGTCTCCCTGTGAATCCCGGTCTGCCGCCTTGCCCAAATTCACCTGGAAAGGCGTCGGGCTCCGCGTAACCGAGACGTCTTGTATTGACTTAAAATATTTGCCTAACCTCGGCAATTCCGGTGCTGTAAAGGCCGTGTGGGAACACGCAGGAATTGCTGCTTGTCACTTATTTTTATTTTTATTTTTTTTGACTCCTTGGTGTTAAGGGAATAAGCGTCGTCGTCCCTTGGTATGAGGAAATGCCTTCAGTGTCTTCTCGATTACTGACGATAAAGTCTGAAGCGAAAGAGGTTTAATTTTAGGCCGTGACATCGAACTCATCCCAGCGTGCTCGCATACGTGACACGTTGGGAACCAGGCACGCGGCCTGTGCGAGGACGGGTAATTTTAGTGAAGATGTCGTTAACAACACGGTTCCCCTGAAAAGCAGAGGAATTAATGTAGATAAATTGAAGCTGGCCTGCTGTAATTCCTGGTTTGGGTTACTTAACTAGTCTTTGAGGCTGGTTGAGGGGGAAGGTGGTTGGGTTTTTTGTTTGTGTGGGCTGGTTTTTTTTACTGTTTGGGGTAAAATCCTTAAGGATTTTTGCCTTGCTTGTGAAATGCCCGGGGTTTGCCACGGAGCGGGATCCTTGGCCGCCCTGGCCCGGGCGGGGGGATGCAGGCAGGGGGGCCCCGGCCCTGGAATGGGGAGGTCGGCCAAGACCCAGGCAGCCGGTTCCTCGGGCTCTGGCGGACGCGGAATCACTTCTCATGAACCAGTCTGGCGTTTAAAAAAAAAAAAAAAAAAAAATAATACCAGCCACAAAAAGTTTCCCCATTACCTGTGATATTAAACTCCTTAACGTGTTCCCCAGCTAGCTAATGCGTACAGGAACCTGGAATGGAAGCGGGAAAATAGCATTAGGGGAAATAATTAGTGGTTTTGATTAATTTTTTCAAACAGTTGGAAACTGGCTCTATGGGTGGAGTAGTGAAACTTTTGTGACCGATATCCTACTGGCACCTTGCAGAGATGCTTCGTTTTAATATGAGAACGCTTGCAAATGTGCCTAGCTTAATTTGATCTGAAACTTTTAAACCTGCACAAGATGCCTATAGCTCCCTGCAGTAAAACTGCTGAAGGGTTTTTATTAGTATTGTAATGACTTAAATCCCTCGTCTCGCCAAGAGGTTGGAGGCTGTGCTGGAAGCCGAGGGTGGAGCCCGGGGAGGAGCTGGGCTGTGGCTCCCCCGGGATGCAGAACACGGGGCCACCCGGCATCACCCACGGCCGGCGGGATGGACCTGGCTCTGTTGATGGTTTCGCATCATCTTCTGTGGAAACAGGAGAATTTGGCTCCTTGGGAATGATGGAGGATGTGCAATTTGCGCTAGTTTGTGCTGAACCCAGTATGGAGTTTTCTCACGGTCGAAGGGGAGAAAAAGTGCACGATTTTCACTGTGTGCTTAAAAATCACAGTATCTTAAAAAAACTAACCGTGAACGCTGTCTCAAGAAACCAGTCCTCGCTGGGAGAGCTGAAGACGTGCCATACGGTGTCTCAACCACCAGCAGGGCATGGTCCTCTGGGGTGAGGTGGGCACAAGCGTTGCCGTTGATCACCATCCGTGTTGGGGATGGTTTTGTCGCACGTGGCCTCCCTCGTGCAAGTGGAAATTAAGAGTTGGGGATGGGGGCTAAACCCCTCCCCCCAGCTTTGAAATGATAAAAATAACCTGCGGCAAAACTGTGTTGTATGTCAGCATTAGGTCCGGGACCCAAAGCGCCGCTGGAAAGGGCCCACCACATGCTGGAAAGGTCTCCGTGTGCGTGGCAGTAGATGTGAGAGGTATTTAGATGTTCCCTCTGATTGTAAAATAAGTCGCCAGCGCTCAGAAATGCGCTGGGCATGTCGTTAAGGTAAACATCCGTGCACAAGAACAAGTTTATCTGCTTTTGTTTCATCCGTCTGTTGCATCTCCGATGTACTGAAGGTATTTTGTACGGCTTAATTAGGTTTTGAAATCGCTGCTGCAACGTGGCACGCGAGCCAGAAGCTCGGCGATGTTCGGGAAGATTAGACGACCGTTTGGCTGACGGGAGCAGCCGTGGCTACGTTAGAGAAGGTCGTTCCTTCTTCTGTGGGAGATGGTACCTGCGTTTTTTCCAGAGCCCAAACCAGATGTTTGATGGGGAGAAGCTTTCACAGAGTGGAAATTTCTCGTGCCTTGCTTCTCCAGGCTTTTTTGCACCTTTTTCTGGAGAGTTTGATCACTCTGGGAACTTCCATGGATGACTGGTTGCATCCGAAATGGCAAAAAAAGTCTTACTTCATCTTTTAGCAATGGTTGTCTCCAAGCCTCATGTTTTCATCGTGCTGAACAGGTAGTACTGGGACCAGAGGCACCTAATGGCACACAAAAAAGCTTTTTTTTCTTGGTTAGGCAAGAAAATCAGCTTTATTATGTTTTAGGTGGTCTCGTTTCAGTAAAAGGTGTTATCTCAATGTGCTTAAGTTGGCTGTGTGACTCGGCATGAAATGACCTGGTAGAAACATGTGGTTTTTAATTGAGAAAGCCAATAGCAGGTTTGAGGCAATTAACATAAATTCAGGCACGGATGGAAAAACCATCCCAGAAAATACGTGAGGACCATAACACCAAGCTAGGCCCCGGATTTTCCAATCTGTTGTTTGAGCTTGGGCTTGCAAAGAGGCTCAGGGCTTGGGCTTGCAGGAGCATCTCCGGCCACGTCCTGAGATTCAAGGGGGGCTTTTTGAGACCTGCTGGAGCTGCTGCCTAACCGACAGGCCTGACACTGGTGGGGGAACTATTTTTTTGCATGGACACAAGAGAAGATAACGTTTGCCCCTTCTGTTGGGTGATGTTGTCCCTGAGCCAGCGGCTTGGCTCCCCGTGTAGCCCAGGGTGGGCACAGGGCTGGGGACATTTCACCACTTCTTGACTTCAAAGACATACATAAAGCCTTTTTGGGGTGTGTTTGGAGTGTTGATGCTCCCCACGGGCACTGCCTGCGCGGGAAGACTGACCTTTGGAGCTGCTGAAGATGAAGCTTGTGAAAAATGGGGGTTTGGGGAGCAAAGCAAAGGGCAAGGAGCTCTTTAGCTCTCAGTTTTGTGGGTTCAAAAGCAGGGGATGTGGTTAGTGTGTCCGGTCCAGACCTGCTCTGGGGAGCATGAAATGGTCCCACGCTGCATCGTGGTGCTTCCAGTGACATCTCGTGCACTCCGGGTTGGAGCTGGGCTGGCAAAACTGGACCCAAAGAGTATCCCCATCAATTTTGAATGAACTTGCTCAGCAGTCCCGAGGTCAGGCAGCTGAACAGGTTGCAGTAGCAACCTCTAGTCTATGGGGAGAGGGGAAAAAAAATTAAAAATCCCTTTTTGCATGTATCCAAACCCTTCCCGCTGAGCTGGTTTGGGTTTTCCCAGCTCTAGTCCACTGGCAGCGTGTCCCTCCATGCTAAGGGAGGGAAGGCATAAATGGCTCTAGCTCAAAACCAACAACCACCAAGGAAAAGGCCTTATCCAAACACTGGGAATTTGGGAAATGCTTTGGATTGGGGCTGGTGGCACTTGCCAGTT